>NC_072826.1:11165000-11457500 GCF_027744805.1 Dunckerocampus dactyliophorus | reverse complement strand
TGAATTGAATTGTGTGTCTGAATCTTTTACCTCAAAACGTCACAGAAAGGGTTTGCTGCAACGAGGTAAAATGTTGAGGACACTTTGAGCGCTCTGCATTTCTGCCAAATTAAAAAGCAAACTTGTAAATGTTCAGAAGGACTTCATTAAAATATATCATTTTATAGCATCTGAATTCCTCTGCCTGCAGAGACTCAGAAGCTCTGAATTAGTTAGGAAATCCTGCACAACCTAATGAGATCCAATTTGTGTCAGAGTTGTGTCAAAAATGTTGTAATTAATGCTACGTTTTCGTCGACACAGTAAGAGAGGTGTTCACTGAACATGTTTATAGTTTTGCTTGCATTTGGCAGGGGGTGTTGAAACGCACTGCATCTAATCTAAAAGGTTGGTTATTTATTTACATCAGACGAGCAGCTCTTGTTTGATCGGCTGCAATGTTGTTGCATTTACAAGCACACAACTGAAATTCTTCAGACCTACATTGTTATAAACACACTCCGAAGTGTTTCTATATTATGCAGGTATCGTTCTGAAAGACGAGGAACTCCCTTTCTTGAGAAGAAAGTGTTTGTGTATTCTAGAGTGAACAAAGTATGTATCGCTCTAAATGCTGCTCACTGCAGCGTGTGCTGAGTGTGTGTGTGTGTGTGTGTGTGTGTGTGTAAGCATCCCACTGGAGCAGGCGGCTGAAAGGCTTTTGCTTCAATTAATATTACACGACAGTTAAATTCTTAATGCTGTCGATTGCAATTCAGAGAGCTTCCTCCGCATGGACAAGTCGCTGCAATCTATTGTTACAGAATAGCTGCGGCTGTTTATGTCTCTTGTACATTTTGAATATAAATGACTTGAGATGAGGAAAGTTGTTTGCTGACAGAATTAGTTTTTAAATGGGATGATGACTCTTGGAATCCCAGCTCGCTCATTGTTTAAAAAAAAAAAGAAAAAAAAGTGCCAGACAAATTTGATGATTTAGGTAGTCTTGTGTGCTTTTGTGACTCATCCTTTGCATGTTTCTGGGTTGAAAACAGGTGATGCAGGTGGTCCGAGAGCAGATCACCAGGGCTCTGGCTATGAAGCCTTCGTCTTTAGACCAGCTGAAGAACAAGCTGCGAGGTCTCAGCTACTCAGAGATACTGCGGCTTCGACAGTCTGAAAGAATGAGCCAGGATGACTTCCAGTCTCCGCCTATCATGTCAGTGTCACGTCAAACATCTCATTTATTTAACACACTTCTTAATGTGTCAGAAACAACTCATCTGTGTATCGTCTCTCCCAAAAAGCCATGTTTGTTTCACTTATGCTGTCTTTGTTTTTGCAGTGAGCTGCGAGAGAGAATCCAGCCCGAGATTCTGGAGCTCATTAAGCAGCAACGACTCAATCGGCTGTGTGAGGGCAGCTGTTTCCGAAAAGTGGGGAACCGCCGAAGGCAAGGTACCACATCAATACAATCACTTTGCCTTTCTTACAGAGGGAGCATGACGTCTGTAGGCTCAGAGCTAAGTGTTCTACGATTGTGTTGCAGAGAAATTTTGGTTCTGCAGACTCTCTCTGAACCACAAAGTGCTGCACTATGGGGACTTGGATGAATCACCTCAGGGTGAAGTGCCTTTTGAGATGCTCAGCGACAAGAGTAAGGGACTGTTATTGACTGAATATCATCTTTAAGAAATGATGTAGATGACGTGCATGTACTTAAGTCTTTTTAAATACAAACATTACACCGAATCTCTGCGTTGCCTTGCACTTGCACATTAGACCAACACATCAATGTGTCCCATAGAGAAGGGGGGTTCTCAAATAATCTCAACCCGCACCTTTCAATGGTCAGTGAGTCACTGACCCACTTTTATTTAAGCATTTTAAATTTTATTTATGTTTATCTTTAATACAGTGGAACCTTGGTTAGCGTCATTAATTTGTCAGACCCGAAACAGACACCGAAAACCAATTTTTCCCATAACAAATAATGTAAATTCAATTATCAGTTCCAGAAAGCCAAAAATGTTAACACAAAACACTTTTTTTTTAAATAGTTTTACAAATGCATATAAATTATGAACGAAAGGGATAAATGAACATTCAATGTTACCTTTACGTTCAGTGAAGAGGTGATTCTTAATGTGAGTGTTCCCAAAGACACGATGTGGCAGCAAGATCAACACGGACACCAAAACGTGTTTTGTGTTAACATTTTTGAGAGTCACCCGCTGATGACATCATAGACGGGCGACTTAGCTGACTTCTGGTTCCTGTTTCCATCTAGTGGCAAGCTAATAGGTTGCTAACAAGGACGTTTTGTGATTAAAAAATATACATGTTTAGAGGACAATTGGACTCACGCGGTGTATTAACAACATGACAAGACGCGCGCCATATTGTACGCTAACCGGAGAATGCACGCAAGCCGAGGCAAAATTGTGTTGTGCAAACACGCTAACCGCGGCGTACTCTAACCAAGGTACCACTGCACTTTTACTTTAAGTCAAACCAAGCAAATGTATTCGTCACCCAAGGTCATCTTTTGAAACATTAATAGACTTAATTATATGTTCAAAGTGCATTTTAGAGGAATTTATTACGGCATTTCATCAAGGAAATGAAGAACTTGATAACTGCTTGCATAAAAAATAATGCATAAAATAGATTAAATATACAAATTGCAATAGATAAGACTACATAATCACATATTTCACTTATAACTGCGCAGTGATATAATATTAAAAATATATTCCATATTTTAATGTAATTTTTCACTGGCTGTCTGCGACCCACCCATAATGGATCTGCAACCCACTTTTCTGTCGCGACCCACCAGTTGAGAATTACTGCCATGCAATGACGTGCGGTGAGGTTCATGGCTGGTGAGGCACTGACTCCTGTGGAGTTTTGTAATGTTAACACAGGTTGCTCATTAAGAGGATAACCAAAAAAAAAATTAAAAATGTTTTCAGGTACTTCTTAGTCCCATTTATTTATTTGTTTGTAACCTGACAAACATGTCTGTTCTTACCTTTTGTTTGTATATGAAGTACATGGTGTCAATGTACAGGCTGTCAATGACAAGCACCTTCCAGCTCACGTACGCCTGACCCCTTCAGAATGCAGCGGTACTGCAAGTGCCACTCGTATGCCATTTCTATGTATTTTATTGTCCGATTGGCAAGAGTAATGATGTCACACTGACATAAAAACATTACACAGGCTTTAGAAAAAAAATGTTTCTGCAACATTATACTAGTGGCGACATGAAACTTGGCCATGAGCCAACTCAGTGTGCACTCAGACACGGTAGGCGGGGCTTGCGCACTAAGCCGAGAAGTCACGCTCATGGTGGCCTCACCTTAGGTTTCATCCCTGTACATTAGATCCAGAAGAAAACCGCCATTACGGAAAATGCGATTTTTGTGACTAACTACTGCACTAATATTGAGATCATTGTGTACCCAATTGCTAATGGTATGTTTTCATGGTCAAGGAGTCTAAATTTGTAGATAAAATAAATGTAGGACTAATATTTATGGTGTGAATCACTATATGGGGGAAACTATCGTGCTTGGCGGAGATCTGTTCTCTCCGAGTTCTTCTCTAGTGTTGTTATTTGTTTTGCATTTTTCATCATGACAGGCAGAGCCTCATGTGTCTCTCATGACCACACGTCACTGCTCCCATGGCTTTTAGCCAGATCAAAGCAATTTCTGGCAAAGACACAAATGCTACATTTACGCCTGAATATCACGCTTGAATATAAGGTTACGTAAACAATAACATGAAAGTTAGTTGTCTGTGTGGCACAGAAACATTTTTATTGTGTGGGCATGGCATTTATTTGTAATGTAATCTTCAATAGAGCAGATTACTGGAGGATGTCCCATTTGACTACAAATAATCATTTCATCAGTTTAACTTCTGTTCCCTCCAGTTCCTGTCTCTGACATCAAGTCTGTGGTGACCGGGAAGGACTGCCCTCATATGAAGGAGAAAAGTGCTCTGAAACAAAACAAGGTGTGTTTTTTGTTTTCATTCATTCATTCATTCTCTACTGTTATACGGTTCAGGGTCACTGGTGAGCTGGAGCCTATCCCAGCTGACTTTGGGTGAGAGGTGGGGTAGACCCCGGACTGGTCACCAGTCGATCACAGGCAGAGCCGCCCGTCCCTACGCACAGAACATGTGCTGTGCTGAGGTGGCGAAATAAGAGAATAAAATGGCAGAATTTACCGGCGCACCTGTCAGTTCCTAGTGGTGTAATGGTACAGGTGCTGCCTTTTAAGGCAAAAGGCGTGAGTTCGATCCCAGCACCCAGGCAATTCTGTTAATTTGGTATTTAGCACTAAAAATATCTTATTGAACAATTTGTTTCCCATGTATTCATATTACTCCAAAACATGAATCTAACTACTGCAAATAGGTTTTAATAGGTCAGTTAGGTCCTAAAGATGTGACCACAGCTACCCGGGGGGGCTCAATGTGACTTTTTTTTCATGAGGCCCAGACTTCCTGGCGGCACCCCTGTTTGTGATACAATCATTCATTTTGTTAATTCACACTTCTGGACAATTTAGAGTTTCCTATGAACCTAGCATTCTGTTATTCACTGGCCTTGCCCCAGGAGGTGCTGGAGTTGGCCTTTTCTGTCCTCTATGATCCCGATGAGACGCTCAACTTTGTTGCACCAAACAAGTATGAGGTAGGCTGACATGAGCATACTGTATATAGAAAGTGACTGTACCCTACTAATGAGTGAATGAATGAACCGGGTATTGTGACCCACGATCATTTTGGGCCTGGCCGTGTCTTTTTGGAGCAGTATTGCATTTGGACGGATGGCTTGTGCGCGCTGCTGGGCAGAGAGATGGGCAGTGACCTGACGCGCAGCGACCTGGACACGCTCATCAGCATGGAGATGAAGCTCCGTCTTTTGGACCTTGAGAACATCACAATCCCAGAGGCTCCTCCCCCTGTTCCCAAGGAGCCGAGCTCTTATAATTTCACATACAACTACAGCTGAGATGTGTGATTGTAAAGAACGTCGGTGATGGGCAAGAATGTGCATAGTAAAAAATTCCGCAGCAAGTATGACGTTCAAAAACAGTGGAACCTCAGTTTTCGTACACCCCGGTTTTCATATCATTTGGTTTTCGATGGAAATTATTGCTAAAAGTATGCTTCGGTTTTTGCACAGTCTCAGTTATCGTGCGACCAAACACTGCGTCTGACAAACTAGTCCCTAGAATTGAGTCCCCGAACAAAGCATCCACACGTTGGTGACTCTGTCTCTGTGAAGAATGGACCGTGGTTCTTCTAGAGTTGGGACACTATAGACAGATTCCGTCCATGGAATTCTGTAATCATCTTTAGTATGCACTGAATCTTTAAAAAAAAATGAAATACAGCTGCAAAAAAAGTTTGATAAAGGTGAGAAACACTATTGAATTCAAGAAAGAACTCGTAGCAAAGTAAGAAGGTAGCATCTGTTACAATAGGATTGCAGTATAAAGGTTCCTAGTTAAAGCAGTTTGCAGAGGGAATGGTTTAAGGCAGTGGTCCCCAATCCCCGGGCCGCAGGTCATTTGGTACCGGGCCGCACAGAAAGAAAAAAATAATTTCCATTATTTCTTTTTTTTTTTTAAAATGTTTTATTTTGAAAAGTGGCCGGATTCTCTCTGTTACATCAGTCTCACTTGACGCATGTCCATTGTGCGTGTGCTAACTTTATCTCATGCCGCACAGATAGACTACTACTGTATTTTTACCATTTTTCTTTCACCTCATATTTGGTCTCAAATGCTGATACTATGTGGGAATGCATAAAGGTAAGTTTTGATGACTTATTGAGTGCTAATGTGCACATTTGTCTCAAGTTAATTCATGCTAGCGCACTGCCTTTTACCACACACGTCAAACAGCGATGTAATAATCTCGCTGGAAAAACTTGGCTGGAACTTGAACTGGTGGATGGTGGGTCGGCATTCATTTTGTGCTTTTAATTCGATGTTATTCATGTCTTAGTTTTACACAATACATAATAAATAAGATAAATTAGATCGCTATAATGTACGAACGCCCCATGTACCATGTACTGTATATGTGTGACGCTTTGTTTTCTGTATGTATAACTATGATTGTTCTCTATGAAATGTTTTGTTTGGGAATATTGTTGGGTGTCGGGAACAGATTAATTTGATTTACATTTCTTTTGGGAAAAAAATGACTCGTCGTCTTTCATTTTCAGTGTTCGTTGGACCTTTTGGAATGGATTAATGATGAAAACCGAGGTTCCACTGTACTTTAATGTGTTTCTCTGTTTACAATGCTTTGTATGACTGGCATCATCTGAGCCTACTACACTTTAACATAGTGCCATTGTGTGTGTGTGTGTGTGTGTGTGTGTGTGTGTGTGTGTGTGTGTGTGCGCGCGTGTTCACAGTTTCAGCTCGACATCCCACCTGGTTTTTATTATTTCCAAACACTGACACCTACTTTATTCAAAAGTGTGAATGATAGGAACCTCTTTTGTTGAATCAAAGCATTAATCACAAACTCATTGTTTGTTCTGTCTGCAGGCAAGCAACACACACAATACTACATTATGAATATCTTTATGTAACGATTCCAACCACTAGCAATCATGAGTCAATGAATTTATTGTTGTATATTTGAACTACTGTTTACATGTAGTGGATACTGGTTGTAAGTATTTCTATAGATGTCACAAAAATAGGATTCAATTTTTGGCAGTCATCGTTAGTTACTTGCAAAGCTGATTGATTAATTGTCACTGACATTACCAGTCAGTGTTAAATGGGGGGGTTTGAGGATAGTGTTATCTTTTTGAGTTATTTTCTAGTTTTATCTGACATTTACCACGCTTTTGAATGAGCTCGGAACTGTCTAATACGGAAACAGTAATGATATCAAGGTACTTAACTTGCATTTGTCTGACAAAACCTTGAAATATTATTAGTCATCGTGTAATACCCTGCCAGCAGAATCTAGTAGGAATCACGTCAATGATGTCATTTGTCTATGCTGAATAGAATTATATTTTTGTAAGTTATTGTACAATGTGAGAAGAATGGGTATTGAAGTGACATAGCATTACTTTGCATAACTTGGATACGGTGTTTTTGGCATGCTAATTGTTTTTAAATATTTACCATGCTGCGTTTCACACTGCCAGGAAGGATTGTGGACCACCTTTCCAAAGCATAAGCCCCTCATTTTAGCTGTTTTGAAAATAATTAATTTTACTATCAGTGTCGGAATAGGCACTGTCAGGCGATGATGTCAAAGTTCAGTGTGCCCTGTAGAGCTGAAGGGAATTACAAATCTCAGTACTATTGAGGCAGTTTGTGAAAAGAAATATGTCTGTTTTTAACTACTCATGAATGTTGTAATGGCTTCATATTTTTTACAGTGAGATGCTGCTATTGGAAAGTTGACGCACTTGACGTGTGCCATCAGCTGCAGTGGCTTAACGGTACGACATTGCAGTTGGCACTTGTGTCCACTTGATATTAATGGTGTTGAATGGGATGTTTAGAAATACAACCACAAAAAAAATCTAATTATGGTATATCTATACAGTAGAACTGTGTATATATGGTCTTGTGTCGCCATAATGGAGCAAATGTGTAATGTTTTGTGTCAATAAATACAAAGTATCTACTGTTTAATGTTGTGTGGGGATCATTTCGGCATCATTTTGACTGGTGTCAAAAGCATATCAGTTATTGCCACGGCAACCCTTTATCTACCTGAGTGACTTTTAAGAGTGAACTCATATGGTTGGTGGTATTGTTACTGTTACACAGACAGTTTCGTTTATTTCAAGACATGATGCTACAAGGAAAATATTGTTAGTGTTAACACAAGTCATTGGGTCACCATTACATATTTTGCGTTCACTGAGGACCCATTATTTCAACAGTTTTGTCTCAGAGATCCCATAATAGTGTACTGGAAGTGTGTGAGCCATGATGCTGGAGTTTAGGTAAGTGCTTTGACTAAGACCTGCTGCGAACATGTCGTTTTGTGTGTTTGTCCATACCTGTCTTAGACCCTATCATGCACTTTATCCAAATTTTTACATAGACACATTGACTCTGCGCATGTTCAGTGAAATAGATGCGATATATCACGTTAGCAATACTAGCATAGCTTTAAGAGCTACACTCGCATTTTAAACTGCAACATCATTAGCCTGTTGGCTGAAGAAAAACAAAATGATCAAACTTACAGCACCAATGGCTGTAACTGACTGACAGGCTTTATTTTAAGATTTTTTACAAAGTTGTCCTCTGTGAAGTGATGGGCGTAAACATGGGCTGGGCTCATACAGCTAGGGATGGGTCAGAGGTATCATGTCTATGAAGACGGAGAGGAGAGTTTTCCTTAATGATGGTAATAATGTGTGGAACCTCAAATGCGACTGTCTGAGCGTCTCCTTTCTCAAAAGTGGAGCAAACAAGTGAGGGAGAAGATAAATTGTTTTGTTTGGTGCTCATAAAAAGGCTCCAGGAACACGTATTACTGTTATAACAGCATAAAAAAAATATTTTACGCGATGGGGGGCCCTGGAGAGGAAGCAAACATGTACATGTCGTCCCTCGCCACACCGTGGTTCGAATTTCGTGGCTTCACTATCATGGTTTGTCAAAAACATATAAATAAATAAATCATGCTGTTTTGTGGTTGAATATGGCCTATTATTAGTAAGCATATTGAAGCACATTTTATGTGTTTTTTGCCTAAACTAAGCATTTTCAAGCATAAAAATGACAAAATGAACTAAAACACAAATATAAGGCATTCAGAAGACTCAAAGACACTGCAAATGATATGTAGTATTCGACACTGGTCACTAGGTGTCAGTAATGTCACTTGAATGTTCGATGAGACATCCGCCAGATTTGATCTCTGGAACAAAAGGCTTCTAACAAAAGGTTTTAATTATCTCACGACAGGCACAATAATCCCTAATAAAAACTCAGGGTACTTTTGCGGCCATAACCGAGGGCCGAGCTGAAACTCAACTCTGAACCCCAACGTCACTTCCTGTCCACCCGCCACTCAGCTCCCCAGAGAACACATTTATGGCAACACACACGAGCATGAGTCTTATTTATGTCTTAAATTGCTTATTTATTCAATTTATGTCCACTATATTGGGTAATATGAGTGTAAAGGTGACTATATGGGTGTCAGTGCATGTCTAAAGGGCTCTAATAACGTTAAAAAAACATATTTAGAAGGTCGTAAGTACTCACATTTACCTGGGATATTTTAATATGAAAAGCTGCCTGCGTGTACCTTTTCACTGCTGCGTTTTAGGTCGCACCCAACAAGAAATATGGGAAAAGCTACATCACGACGGTAATAAATGAGAGGAGCAACAGTTAAATTAAAAAGATTTATTTTATAATAGCTCAAAATAGAATTTGACACAATCACTTAGAGATTAATTCAATGCTGAAAGAGGATGTTAGGCGAGGAGTCCTGTATAGCGATATGAATAGTCGTGGATAGAAGTGTACAATCCAGTCCAAGATACTGAGTGCTAAGCATCAATCACTTTGACGTACGAGAACAAAACCAGAAGTCTTTTTTTTTTTTCTTTTTGAATCAGTCTATAGACATTGTTTCATCTGCTTGGATACATTATGGTTCAGTCTATGAAACATTAAAGACATGAAATGTAACAAACACCCTGAAGCCTGAGCTGCTCTCTTCTTTAAACACGTAGTCCCTTGATTGAATATGCTATTCTTTATTTTTAGCCCAGCAGCCACAAGCAGCTCCTTTATTTCTGATTCATTCACTGTGTGAGTGCCATTGTTTAAATCCACCTGGTTGGGGTTGAAGAATCCTTTACAATGTGTCTCAACACTGGAACAATGTCAATTATACTGTACATACTTTATATAAAATAAATACAAATCTTTCCCACACCACTGCGACTCTTCACAAAGTGACATACTGTGTATTATTCATGTGTTTATCATGTGTGTCTTGATGATCTCAGCAATCGTGATGGAACAATAGTTTCTCACTCTGCTTTGGCTGCTTCTTGTTGCTTCCTCCTGTCTTCTGCATGATGATCAGTGCCTTATGGCTTTTGATTTCATGGAAAAGAGCGCCATTGCGCTTTCCGTTTTCCCATCCCTGGCCGGCCAGCAGCATCAGTATGAGCACAAGGATCATGAGAAGTGTCGCCGCAGAGGACGTCAGCTCGGGGCTGAGCTGCAGGCTGGCCCGAGGCTCTGCTGCCTTGTTGGTCCTGAATGAGATGCACTGTGGTTTCCTGCTGGCTCGGCTTCTCCTGCTGGCATGCTTGGCGCCCTCACTGGTTCCCAAATGTAAACACACTCTGTAAAATGTCTCTGCCTGCAGGTGGGTCAGGTTGAAGCTGCGTGTGCCTGCAAGGATGCGTGTGGTGAAAGCAGGAGTGTGTGCATCTGAGCTAATAGCTTGCCAGGACAAACGAGTGGAGGGGAAATTGCGTCTACTTTGCCAGGACAAAACAGCAAAGTGAGCTCCAACCTCCACCAACTCCAATTTGGAATCAGCTGTGAGTAATGACTGACCCTTGAGGTTGGAACCCACCATCCTCTTTCTTGTCTTCACCCTGCCGCGCACAGCCACAGTAACACTGCGTGTATCTGCCCCCAGAGCATTCTCAGCTATGCACGTATACAAGCCCGCCTCTCTTGGGGTGACCTTTCGGATCTCCAGAGTTCCCTCGGGCCAGAGGTTGTAGCGTTTGGAGGAGGTATCACCCACAGCCCGGCTGGAGGCAGATGAGGAGTTGAATCCTGCAGGAGAAGAAGCTGCTGATCCCGCCGGTGTGTTGCTAGGCGCAGGTCCAAGTCTCAACCCTGAAGGAGTGACCCAGTAAAGCTGAGGATGAGGATCTGCAAGAGCTCGACAGTGCAAAAGCAGCTTTCCTCCTTCTCTGACCCCTACGCTGGAGGGGAGGGAGGCAGTGGGGATTGTAGGGAGGCACAGGGCCGACATCTCCCTGGAGGACACATCTCTCACCCTGCGGGCCTTCAGTTCTCGGGGTTCCGAGCACAGAGTCGCCTGTGGTTGAATGAAGCGTACCACTCGAGATGTTTGCCGATTGGTCTTTGCTGGTGTGTTCCTGTGAGGGCGGGAAACATCCTGTGCGGCCCAGTGGAAGAGGCAGTCACAGCGGAGTGGGTTGGCGTGCAGGCTGACCTCCTGGAGCCTGGGCAGGGAGAGCATGATGTGATGGTGCAGAGCACTCAGAGAGTTGGAGTTCAGCATGAGACTCTCAAGCCTGCTCAGCTGGAAGAAAGCCTGCGGGTGAATGAAGGACAGCCGTGGGTTGTTGGTGATTTCCAGTTTGGTGAGCTCAGGGAGGTTCTCTAGCGACGCCTTCTCAATGGACATTAGCTCCTCCATGTTGTTCAGACCAAGCTCCTTTAGATGGGACATGTCTTTAAAATCTCCTGTTTCGATCAGTTTTATGCGGTTCTTGTTCAGGTCGAGAAACTTCAGTCCTTTTACCTTCCGAAGAGCCTGAGTAGGAACCTTGGTGAGAAGGTTGTCATAGAAGGAGAGGCTCTCCAGACACTCCAACCCATCCAGAGCATTATCAGCCAAGCCTCGTAAGCCCATACCACCAAGAACAAGACTACGGAGGGACCTCAAGGCCAAGAAGCCCTTCTCAGGCAGGGTCTCAACAGGGTTTCCTCCAAGCATGAG
Source organism: Dunckerocampus dactyliophorus (assembly GCF_027744805.1). NCBI lineage: Eukaryota > Metazoa > Chordata > Actinopteri > Syngnathiformes > Syngnathidae > Dunckerocampus > Dunckerocampus dactyliophorus. Next base: position 11,445,764 of record NC_072826.1, on the reverse strand, counting down.
AACTTGTAGGTGCTGCAGAGCTCCAAACCACCTTGAATCGACGGTGGTGAGCTTGTTGTTGTTGATGTGCAGACGCAGCAGGGAGTTGAGACCAGAGAAGGCTCCGGGTGCAATAGAGCTTAAGTCGTTATGGCTGAGAAAGAGCTCCTGCAAAGCCGGCAGCGAGGAGAAGGAGGCCTCTGGGAGGTGGCTGAGATGGTTTTCCTCCAGGTGTAGAGACAGCAGGGAGGACAGCGCCAAGTTTTGCATTATCGCCCTGACACAGTTGAAGTGATTCTGGGAAAGGTCAAGGTCAGTGAGGTTGGGGAGCCCATGCAGCGCTGCGGCGTCCAGCTGGGACAGATTGTTCCCCTGCAGGTGCAAGGTGTGTGTGTTTAGTGGCAACGGCCGGGGCAGAGTGGTCAGCAGCTGGTCATTGCAGTCCACAGTAGGAGCTTCATGGTAGACAGAGTCAGGTGAGAACCACGGCTTGATGTGACACACACACCTTTCCGGACAGGGGACGCGCCATGGCAGAGCTTGAGGTAGCGAGGCCACCGCTCCGGGCATGCACACCCCAACAAACACACACAGGAGACACTGTGACTGTAAAAGCATCAACATTGGTCTCATAATCTTTACAGGCTCACAGGAGCAGATTGGAGGAGGTTTTAAGACTTGAGATATGAAGACTGTCAGGGTGTGTGTGCAGATGGTAGCGGGTGCTTCAAACACATCACAGTCACCAGTATGCAAACCTCAGCCAAAGTAGAAGGCTTTATCATGTCGACAACAATCTACACATGAAAAAAATGGAAATGTGTGTTGTCTCTTGCGACGGAGCTCAGCTGTGTAACGCCGCCTCTCTTTAGGAACAACTTTAATTGCAGCGGTGGAGCACGATGACGGTCTTTTTGTTGTCACACCATCAATCTCACATCCTGGCGGCGGACGGACGACTCCTGGCTCACAGCTCACTGCTTTGTCACACACACATACACACATACACACACACGACAGGAGAAAGACATAGAAAGTCAGAGTGAGAATAGGAGAAATGGAAATAGCTGAAGCTAATCATGCATTTAATTCACACAGCGGTTCTTTTTGAAACACACTGCGTGGCTCTTTGTGAGCTGTCACAAAGCCTCGCTGCAGCCTCATATAAAGTATAGTAACAATAACATCACATTTCATTACTCACTTTCGCCACGCTTAGATTTAGCTTCAAATGTTAATAGTTAGATTGAAGAACACCTCAATTTGGAGTTTTCAACACTGTTCTGACACTTGTTTGTACTGTCGAGCAGATTGTTAAAAAACTAAGTGGTGCTAATTCTTTTTTTTTGCAAAGTATTACTGAGTATTACTGTAATACTAATACATTAGCAGTAAAATACGGCTCCCTTGGCTATCAGCTAAAAAAAAAAAAAAAAAGCAAAGCAGGATCTAGTGCATTGTTGCCATAGAAACAAATCCATCCTTGCTTGTCCCTTACTTGTAAATTGATTTGGTCCAATCTGTGCTTCATTTGATATACAGTACGGTATACAACTCCCTGTTTTCTCCACTGCCTACATGTCCACTAATTGACATTTTCAATGTGTATAAATGCTGCTATGTAGAGAGAATGCATACAAATGTATTATACTTTCATTTGTTTTTAATATGCATATTTGTAGCATCATCACACCGTGGATTTGGAATGAATTACAGAAGAAAATGTGCGGGTGAGATATTATTTTTTGCAGTCCAAACTCTCATCACTTCTGAAATACAGTGTTACCTTGTTTATTGCGGGGGTTAGGCTCCCAAAATAGCCTGCAATAAGTGAAATCCATGAAGTAAAAAACTATATTTTTGTGCAATTATTGTATATGTTTTAAGGCTGCAAAACCCCTCACCATACACTTTATACACCTTTCTCAGACAGGCATTAACATTTGATCACATTTGTTTAAACACCCTCAAAGTTAAAATTTTGTTTGAATTTTAATGATGAACCTACTAGATCGGACACAAGAAATTATGCTGATCGTGGCTTGTCCTGGCGCCGTTAGGCTGTAGCATAAAACATATTCCTTCTCGTCGTCCTCCATGAACCCAATATTCATTTACAGTATTCCAGGCGCCCTGGAGCCGCATAACTTTTGCCTTCAACAGGAAACAGGCAGTCCTGCATGAGAGAGACTGATTGACAATGGTCTACAGCCAGTCATAATGCAGAACACAATGGGCGGGTTCTTCCTTAGCCAATCAGGATTGTTGTGGCACAATACTACTGAGATGAAGTGGACAGTCTGGACAGTCTTCAACTCTCACATGAGTATACAACACCCTCTACTGGTAGCAGTAGTAAATACAACAACAGACCCATGCAACAGAGCAACGATAGATCCGTCTAATACGCCACAAGAAAGCAGAACACAATGCGCGTTCATGTGCTGTTAAAAAAAAAAGGTGCAAACTTGCACTTAAAAAAAATCTGCGAAAGAGCAAATAACGAAACGAAAGATGAATAACTCCATATTCTTTTGTGAACAATTATATCACAATACAGTAAATACCCCCTTTTTGCAAGGGTTACGGGACCACCAGTGAATGGCGAAAAAACGCGACCATAAAAATGTCCATTTTTGACATGGTTCCCCAATGCTCCTTAAAACCCCCCTTCTAGCTTGACATTGACGCTCTCCTCTGACTTCAAATCAGCATTTGCAATAAAAGTGACTATAGATTAGGCTCCAGAACCCTCCCCTTCTCTCTTCAATCCAGATTTAAGCCCTAAATATGCCTTGCACTTACGCAGTTATAACGCAAGTATAAAATGTGTAGGTAGTCAGCACTCATGAATAATAAATAATAATAAATAATAAATTGACTGTTGAAGCAAGTGCTTCCGTAGTTAAACAAACTTATTTATCATAGCACAACTATGGTGCGTTCAGTGACCGCCAAATTAGCTGTGAACTCTCAAAAGTTTTTCTGTTTTTTTTTTTTAACAAGAACTCTTAAATATTAAAATATTTAATCGTGATTAATCACATTTTGTCCATAGTTAACTCGTAGTTAAACACAATTGGTCGCAAACTCTCGCAAAACATGCATGCCAGCTTAGCGATACCGTGCTTTTTCCACAGAAATCGGCCGATACTAATTGGTGGCCGATCGATCGGCGCACCCCTAATATATATTATGGGTATATAACTGTAAAAAAATTTGGACACGCGATCATCGTGCACGCATCCTGTCCTTGGGCCCATGTCCTTGAGAATTTATTAGTGTTATTATTATAATTTATTAGTAAATTATTAGCGTTTGTGCTTGAACTGCTGTGTTTGTCAAAGATGACAGACTAAGAAAAGTGTGATATAGTGTGTGTAAAAGAGTGTTTGTGTGTGTCTGTTGACGTCTGTGTAAAAGAGTGTTTGTAAGTGAAGTATAAGCTGTAGCCTGACTGCACTGCAGTATATATGGGCACAGTCTTACTTCTGTAAACTACTGACTCTTCTTGAGCACGCTACTTTTTGTATGTTTTCAGTAGTTATTTTTTCTAACACCCTGTTTTAATTTCAAATAGTTACTGGGTGTTTTTGTAAACTTTTATTTGTAGCCCTAACTTAACCCTAACCTTAACCCTCTAAGCCTAACCCTAAACCTAATCCTAACCCTAACTCTAACCCTAACCGTTAATCATAATTATATTTCGTGATATTATTTGCTTGAAGAGAATGATATGTGAGTGATGGTTAGTTTCAAACACCACACGTTTGACCCCATAAGTCAAAGGTTTGACCCCATAAGTCAAAATGACTTCAAATTTCTCACACAGCTCAGTTAAAACAAGAGTGCCGATCGGCTGTCCTGTGCGGTTTTGGCCGCTGTGATGGGGAGCAGAATCCAGAAACTATACATTGAAAACATGTCCTCGGCACACTGCTCGGTTATTAGACGCTCCAAAAGCAGTGGCGGAGCTACCGGGTGGCCAGTGGTGGCCGTGGCCACCCCTAGTCACTCTCCGGCCATCGAGACATGGTAATGGTCTCACCTTGGCCACCCCAATGAAAAATTTCTGGCCCCGCCACTGACTTCTACCCACATTCAATTCACAAAAGAAGCCAGAGGGAGGGAGTCAGTAGCTGTGTCCCATTTCAGGGTTGTCATCCTTCAAGTACGCATTTGCAGGGTGCACGAAGGCTGTCCAAAAAGCTCCTACGATCCTTAAAATGCGGCCGACAAACGTGTCCTCCTCCACCATTAGCTCCAAGTGTTCATCACGACCGTCCTTACTGGCCAAGATACTTTGCGCGCCAGGCTCTGAAAAAATATCTCACCATGGCGGTACTATGCGGAGGAAAAAAGAGCGTTCTTTTTTCTACTCTGTAAAACATAGAACGCCAGATATGCAAAGCTTAGTGTGACATTTGAAACGTAAATTTATGTTAAAATACGAGACATCGACCACTGTGATGTTGATCCACCACCATGCTGTTCGCTCTTCTGTTACCCAGAATGACAGCCTCATACCGGGGATGTGTATTTTCATGCATGGAGCTTTGTTTCCTTTGGATGTAGAGCTGTAACTCTTTTACTTAATTTATTAGCGTACGAATTTACCTTATGTCTCACTCACATAAAGTATGTTACTGTGGGCTAGTCTATCATTTCTAAACTACTTACGCGCTATAAATCATTACGTACGCAAACGGTACGTAAATATTTTGCGTGTGGACCCCATGTACATTTTATTTTAATGGCAAATGTTAACTTTTACGAATGTCGACATTACTGTTGTGAGTGTGAGCTTGTGTTTACTTTGCTTCTCTTACTCCAGGAGTAAATGAACTCACAAGACAATTTGAAGGACACCAGACCTGAAAGAAATGCATAACAAAAACACATATACAGTACAGGCTCGGAGGATAACTTATATCAGGGGTCGGGAACCTTTTTGGCTAAGAGAGCCATAAAAGCCACATATTTTAAAATGGATTTCCTTGAGAGCCATATAATATTTTTTAACATTGAATACAAGTAAATGTGGGCATTTTTAAGGAGGACCTCTAAAGTTATTCTTTTTATTAACATTGTTACACTGAAGCTATCCAATAATAAATAAATTACTTCTTACCATTAATACGACTTCTGGTGCTGCGTGCTTTTGCACCGTACTCCGTATCTTTTTCTTTTTCCAGAATTAGCGATCTGACTATTTGATTTAAGGAAGGGAAGTCCATGCGAATAGGCTACCGCGAATAGGCTACCGCATTATCCAGTGATAATCGAATTTTGGTGTTTGACCCGGAAAATATTGGAAGGACAGCTGGCACTGGCTCTGGCCACCCGCATTGTGGTAGAAAATGGATGGATGGACTAAAATGCATAACAAAGTTTTATATTTTGAGTGTTATTTTTAACACTGTGATTTCTGTAATGTACATTAAAAGGTCAGCGAACAAAAAAACAAAAATACATTTTTATCGTGTTAAGACATGTTTGAGAGCCAGATGCAGGCATCAAAAGAGCCACATCTGGCTCCCGAGCCATAGGTTCCCTACCCCTGACTTATATAAAATAACTTTTATTTACCCATTTATGTGAATAAATAATGCGCTGAAACTACCGTTGTCGTTCATTTTCTCTTCCTGAATTGCAAAGATTCAGGAATATAGCCTGATGTTGATCTATTTCACTTCATATTTACATGTATAGTTTCAAGTACTACCATTTCTAACGGGTTTAGAAAATGATATCAAGTGCTCTATTTTAGGGACAGGGAGTTATTTAGAATAAAAATTCAGTCTGGGATTTATAGAAAATAATCTATTTACAACATATTTATTTCTATATAAAGTTATAAATAAATATACTATATATGTAATATATATATATTATATGTATATATTATATAATAATTACATTATGATACACATAACTTGTAGATATCCAAACAACCTCTCGATCCTAAACTGTACATATGAAGGCAATTAAAAAGTAACCACATTTAACCGTGTTTAGTGCTGCACGAATGGGCTAACTAGCTAGAAGTAATAAAGTAGTTCATGATTTTATTACTGTCAAAAATACATAAGATGGAGTTATATCTGCCGACAACAACTTTGGCTCCATTATTTTTTTTCTCAACTTTGCAAACCCTACATCATATTGCAAGAAGGTGTGAACATGTGACACAAGCAGGAAGTGTTCCTAAGGCTAGACCAGGGGTCACCAACGTGGTGCCCGCGGGCACCATGTAGCCCCCCACGACCACATGAGGTGCCCGCGAGCCTGCTTTTCATTCAGGTTTTCAGTTAATAATGAAAGAACAGTAGAAAGAAATGCATTCTGAAATACAAAATGTGAGTTGTGGACACCAGCATTTTGTTCATGTTCTGGTAAAACAAGCATATTCGCTTTGTTTGGCTTTAAAATAAGCTCTGAAAATAAATGTTACAAAAATGAGTAGCTCTTGGCCATTTTCATTTTGTAAAAGTAGCTCTCACAAGGAAAAACGTTGGTGACCCCTGGGCTAGACCATCCCATTTAACATCGCACCGACCGCGGCTGGAGGACTCTCATAAGGACTCAGCCTTTGTCGGCTGCGTGGGCTGGGTCCTTGATGGATGCAGACCCCTAAATGGGACACAGCTAATGTTCACACCAACAAGGAGACAAATTAAAGCTATAGAAGCTGAAATAAGTCATATTTTTAGGTACATGGACACAATAAAACCTACCCAAAACCTAATTTTTGTATGCACAAATTAATTAATATAGACTCAAAATCACACGTCTATGGACAATTTAGAGTCTCCAATTAACCTAACATGCGTGTTTTTGGAAAGTGGGACAAAACTGGAGTAAATCCACACACATGGGGAGAACATACAACCTCCACACAGAGATGCCCAAACAGAGATTCGAACCCATATCTTCCCAGTCTCCTGACTGTGTGGCCAACATGCTAACCGCTGGGCCGCTGTGTGGCCCTCAAGTTTATATATCGAGTGATAAATATCTTACATTCAAAACAATTGAATGAGAATAGTAAATTAACATTTATTACCACATAAACACACACAAAAATTGGTATCGTCGTGTGCCGCTACCGATCCCCAGGTACCGGGTATCGGTACTGTATCAGTTCAAATGTGAAAGGCACCCATCCCTAGTGATGGTACATGTGGTGGTATGGTGAAAAGTATCACTTTCCTCCTCTAACAAGTAGGAAGATTAGATACATCTCATGAGTACAGAACTACATTTAAAAATTCCATGTGACTGAATGAGCTATGCAGAGTGAGCTTTGTGTGACTACCGTGCACATTTGAGTCAATATCATCACAGCAGCAGACCTTTCCTCCTGAGGTTCTTCTTCCCCTTCCATCAGCCATTCACTTTCATCTCCATGCGCTCATCTTTTTTCACATGCAATCTGCTCAATAATGCATTTGTCATTTAATTTTTGATGCACCCCGCCGTTTTTGTCTTTTGCACTCAAACGTCAACAATGTCAGTTTCAGAGTGCTGAGCTCAAGCGTGCGCATGAAAGGGTTTTGTAACGTATACTGGCTTTTAAGTAGTGTAGCTCCGCAGGAATCACCAGCTTCTTCTTCCACTGCCTCTACTCTGATTGTATTTCTCCGCATCCCTTCTTCATAGCACTGAAGGTTTACTATCATGTTACTGCACAGGTCCTCATGAATTATGCCCAGCAACACCATGCACTGACTTCCAATACTCTTCACAGCCACAACATTAGGTACACCTGCACAATCTAGTATCTGCATCAAAAATTCTGCAATTTTGCAAAGATAATAATTCTGCACTGTCAAGGTGTTCTACACTGAGAGGTGTTTCTAATAAATACCGTACTTAAGTTGGTATTTATCATAAATACCGTACTTAAGTTGGTATTTATTAGTATAAAGATCATTCTAAAAATAAACTGATTGTTATCTTAATAGTTCCCTGAGCATTGGCATCTTTGTAAAGGCAGCCTATGCAAATAGGATGAAGAGTTATGTGTAATCATTACCACTAAATTCTGCCTGGATACAATACTTGTATGACTCCACATTTGGAAAAAAAACCCAACAACTATACAGTCTAGCTTGTGGTAAAAGTTTGGTCTCTCACATCGAGACGCAACTGTTTTGTTGATGCTGTATGTCCATGCAACAGCTTATGCATTTTGCAAACTCAATACACAGCTGACTAGCAAAGTCAGAGAGCAATCTTTGGAAAATCATGAATTCAGGACCCGTTGATAATACCTGATACCTGTGAACGCACATCTCCAGTAAAAGTGACACATCTGCGTTCACCTGTTAGCCATGTATCTCATCTCTGTGCTCCATTCGACTGAAAGTGCCCCCGTGTTTGGACTACTCCTGTAATCTAAGAAGGAAAAAAAGAAGTGGAAGAAAAATATCTTGCTTTTTCATCCTTTTTTGATTGCTGACAGTTAAAAAAAAACATATTGCTCTCTGTGCCATCTGCTTCCTTCAACTCCAGAGAGCGAAGCATCCTAATGGCCGAAGGGATAAATAACTGCTTGTATGAAGAACACGGAGACATTTGCATGGACTGCCAGCAAGGATTGCATGCAGGAGTGTGGGATGCTTTGACAGGGATGGAGGAGCTGGATGCAGATTGTACAAAAAAAAAAAAGAGAGAGAGAAAGACGCATGATGATGCAGGCTGTTGCTGCAGACACACATGTATGCACAAACTTAGCATTTATTTCTCCTCTGTCAACAAGCCTCCTCCATACGTAAGCCATTCACTCTGTGTGAGCATACATGCATCCACAGCTACATGTGTGTGTGAGTGAGTGCTGCAAATAGCCCATCAACACATTTCCTTACCAGAGCAAGAGGAATCACTACATCACTCTCTTTAGTCTTCTGTCTTGTTGTTCGCCCCCCTTTCTCTTCAAATGCTTCCTGTGCTGAGGGTGTTCTTCTGTCTCTCAGCCACACAATTAAGATTCTTGAAATATCACATCCCTGCTGCACTGGAGCAGTAGAGAACATTGGCACAGGCTTCCTCCCTCTCTCTCTCTCCTGCTATGTGAGAGAGGTGCTGGGCTCTGCAGCAGAGCTTCTGTCCCTCTCATCTTGCCTGCCTCACTCACTCCCTTGTTCTCTTTTCCTCTGTGACACACTGATGGAAAAATACTTGCATGGTGGTACAGTGTGTTGGCTTTGCCCGTTGACAGGTTGTGTTATATTAAAGAGCCGCTTGTCATGTTATGCTATTGTGTGGCTATTCCAGGTCATCTCAGAAAGTCGTATTGTAGACGTGTTTTAGTGGCAAAAATATGATACAATCTAGATTTAAAAGTTGATTTTAACATTGATTTAAAGCTGCCGTGGTTGCTGTATTTTTTTGGGCATCCTCTTTTACGATGCATTCACTTTTATTTATATAGGACATTTAACCAACGACTGTTGCCAAAATGCTGCACAGATCTACACTACTAAACATAAAGCACACAAAAATATAAAATATAAAAAAAAAACAGTAAAACATGAAAGAAAAAGCACTCCGATAAATTGATTCTCATCCACGTGTCACACCACTCGGTGTATTATATTTAAGTACAGTATAGTCATTTCAACATCAAAATATTTAATGAATTTACCAGTTAATTAATTACAGATAAAATAGCATCAAATGACGCCTTTAATTGCACTTTTTTTTATTTCTGCACTCCAGGCGAAGCAGAACTTTTATCAGTCTCTTAATTCCCGAGGCCAATAACACTGATGCACACATGCACGGAGTGACATCAGTGCACCAGAGCTTCACACTAATGACAAAGTTTACTGAAAAAAAAAATGCCCGATGGAAAATGTGGAGAGGAGCATGGTTTTGTGCAAATTGTGCACTTTAAGCGTATATACGGGATCACCTTAATGCACAGACACCACAGCAAACATTAACAGTCCAACCCGATCATGGCATTTATAGCCAGTAGCAGAGCCAGGAATTTTTCATTGGGGTGACCAAGGTGAGACCATTGTTCACATAGGGGTGGCAATGAGTTGATACCGGAATTGTCTAGATGCCAGTGGGGTGACCAGGGGTGGCCATCCCGTAGCTCCGCCACTGCTTTTGGAGCGTCTGTTAGAGCAATGACTAACTGAGCAGTGGACATGTTTTCAATGCATACTTTCTGGATTCTGCTCCCCATCATGGCGGCCAAACCCGCACAGGCATAATACGGAAGTGGATGCCGATCGGCACTCCTGTTTTAACTCTAGACTCCTTGGTTTACATGCTCACTCATGCTGCTACAGAGAGCTTCCATTATTAACAGAGTTATGTGCTGAATCACACTTACCTATTGACAGCTCCTTCACACAGAAAGTTGTGTGCTGCAGTGAAATGCGTCCAAGCGGAGGCATTTGCGGGTATTGTCCATGTTCCGTTGTCCCCCTCAGCACGTGCGCTTGCTTGGATGATGCTTCCATTACCAACAGAGGACTGTGTGGCTACATAAGAGTTAATTAAGTTGATCGTTTTTTTTGGTTTAAACAAAACCAGATGACGAACTATTGATTTATTTCATTGCGTATTTTTGGCAACGCTAAAATCGCTATCATTAGCTGACAACAAACATAACTACAGTAGTGTGTGAGTGAGTGTGTGTGTGTGTGTGTGTGTGAGTGAGTGTGTGTGTCATTTGGGGTGTAGCTTACATACTCGGAGCAGGAAGAGGGCAGATATAATGCTTGCAGCATGCTGACAAGTTAGAGCCCTGCAGGCTGCCGTATCACCGATGCAAACAGTCCCTTTAAGTCAAGTGCTATTTTTTCATAAACCCGTTAAGCGTTGGTTTGGAATGTTTTCAAAACTCTTTCGTTAGCGTTGTTCAATATTTGTATTCATTTTTCAGTGTATAGTGGATGAACCTTAATGACAAAACTCAGGTGTTTGCAGGAGTTGGAGGTGTGTTGCAACGTGACAACGTGAAACTTGCTTCTTGTCTAAACTTGCTGCTATTTATAACATGAGAGCAGATCCATGCATGTCCAATTTCTGACTTTCCTATTTCCAAAGATGTGAAACTGCAAGAATGCAAAGCAAAGTCACTATAGATATCCTTCAATGTGGCTAATGGAGAATCAGTCGGACAAACCATTTAATAGGAAACGACTACTACAGTAAAAGATACAATAAAGCTTGCACAAGCAGTAAAGAGGCAATTTCCTCTTTATTTCATTGTTGCAGTAAACTGAAAACCCAAATTAAATGAATGTTTCATTTGATGCATGCAATAAACATTATCAAACGTGTTCAGACGGTTTGAAGCGATTTGGATGGCAACCAGAGTCTTCACCGGTTCAAATGATGCAGGCAGCTGAGAAAACTGCTTGCGGGCATGCATTTTTTATTCAGCACTTAGAGCGCTAATTAAATGATGAAGTATGAAAATGCAGCTCGTGCATTGTTTAGAAACACTCTGGAACGCCGATGAAAGCATCTTTTTGTCGTGTGATCCATTGCGGGTATTGTCCATGTTCCGTTGTCCCCCTCAGCACGTGCGCTTGCTTGGATGATGCTTCCATTACCAACAGAGGACTGTGTGGCTGTTAGACGTGATTGTGTTTCATGGAGATTCACTTGTTTTTCCTCAGAGAATTAGCCTGAAAGCAATGAAACACGCTCGCATGCTGCATCTCCCCTCACAACCTGCCGTTTTTTTTTTTTCCTTGAGCTTGCATTTTGAGAAATGAATATGTGTAGCACAGAAAGGATGGACGGAAAAGAAAAGGGAGAAGGAGCAGAAAATACAAATTCAAAAGGCCCAACAAGTGAGTCAAGTAAGGTAAAAGTACAAAGCATTTTTTTCATGCTTTAGGGCTAATCTTTTTTGTGCATACGTGGGTTTGTGTGTGTGTGTGTGTGTGTGTGTGTGTGTGTGTGTGTGCAAAAGTCCAACTTGGCTCTCTAATGGCTTCCCCCTTCATTTGCCGGATTCACTCTGGAGCCAACACACAAGAGCGCGCACACACACACACACACCCACATGTCCTGCTGACTGAAAGGCAGCAAGGATAAGTGGTAGCTCAACTGAAAGGAAGGGAAAGAGAGGAGGTCGCCATAGCAACACCGAGAGGTTGTTGTGCTTTTTATTGGAGAGAAAAAAAACTCTGCTCGCCCCCTCTGCTGATACCTTTGTATCTCTTGCGCTTAATTCTCTGCCTCACCTTTGTTTTTAGTCCCAGTGTGTTCATTTCTTGATGAGATGACATCATCCGTGTTACATCTGTGCCAGTTCACTCTGTTAGTTACATTTGCACACTCTATTAAGATCCAAACAAGCTGTGTTTGGATTCATTTTAAAGTATGTTTACTGTCGCCGCTGCACTGTTTATAATATTTTGCCATATCAAACCACCTCTCTCTCAGTATGTTGTTGTTTTATACCACCACAACCGTGATAATAAATACACTGTTTAAGGTCCCCTGTGCAGCGAAATTGACTTTTTAATGAAAATGGGTCCATAGAGCCTGTTTATAAGCACAGGACATCTGAAAAATCTATCCTGTCGCTCACTTGTTTGCTCTACTTTTGCGAGAAGAAGCACTCAGACGGCCGCTTCAGAAGTTCCAGGTTCTCTTAACGTTATGAAGAAAAAACATGGACATGATACCGCCTGTGACACCCCGCCCCTATCAAGATGAGCCAGTTTGTACGCCCACCAGTTCAGCTTTGTAAAAAATAAAATAAAAACATTTACTGAATCAGGCTTTGCTTCGAATCTTAAAATAAAGCCTGGTTCTGCAAACTAATCAGCTACAGACGTGGGAGCTATAAGTTTGATCATTTTGTTTTTCTGCAGCGAAAAGGCCGACCTAGCAAGATGTTTCTGTAAAAATGTGATTGTAATGTTAACACTGAAGCTCACATAGTTATGCTAGTGTTGCTAATGTTTATGTCCTCCTATACCACTTCTTAAAGGGGTCCGATCCTGCTCCTTTCGGGGGCTTTCTGAATGTTACTTTTAATAAAATACTCAGTAACACTTTATAATAAGGTACACAAAATTACAATCGTTAATGAGGAATGAACCTACCTCACCCTAACCACTACTCATTAGTTATTCATTATTTTTTCATTAGTTCCTCAGTAACTACTGTAAATGTATGTGTCTTAGTTCCTCAGTAACTAGTCTCAATGTATGTGTCTTAGTTCCTCAGTAACTACTATACTCATCAGTTCCTCAGTAACTACTGTAAATGTCTGTGTCTTAGTTCCTCAGTAACTACTCTACTCATTAGTTCCTCATTAGTTCTTCGTTAGTTCCTCAGTAACTACTGTAAATGTATGTGCCTTAGTTCCTCAGCAACTACTCTACTCATTAGTTCCTCATTAGTTCTTCAGTAGTTCCTCAGTAACTACTGTAAATGTATGTGCCTTCGTTCCTCAGCAACTACGCTACTCATTAGTTCCTCATTAGTTCTTCGTTAGTTCCTCAGTAACTACTGTAAATGTATGTGCCTTAGTTCCTCAGCAACTACTCTACTCATTAGTTCCTCATTAGTTCTTCATTAGTTCCTCAGTAACTACTGTAAATGTATGTGCCTTAGTTCCTCAGCAACTACGCTACTCATTAGTTCCTCATTAGTTCTTCGTTAGTTCCTCAGTAACTACTGTAAGTGTATGTGCCTTAGTTCCTCATTAGTTCTTCATTAGTTCCTCAGTAACTACTGTAAATTTATGTGCCTTAGTTCCTCAGTAACTACTGTAAGTGTATGTGCCTTAGTTCCTCAGTAACTACTCGACTCATTAGTTCCTCAGTAACTACTGTAAATTTATGTGCCTTAGTTCCTCAGTAACTACTGTAAGTGTATGTGCCTTAGTTCCTCAGTAACTACTCTACTCATTAGTTCCTCAGTAACTACTGTAAATTTATGTGCCTTAGTTCCTCAGCAACTACTTTATTCATTAGTTCTTCATTAGTTCTTCATTAGTTCCTCAGTAGCTAGTCAAACTGTATGTGCATTAGTCATTAGTTCCTCATTCCTGTATTTTACTTCCTGTATTTTTGTGTACCTTATTGTAAAGTGTGACCAAATACTCCATAAATGTCAAGTTGCGTACAGGGTAAATCTGCATTCTTCCCCTGTTCGACATGCTCGGATTCTGCAGCCTCCTCCCCGGCCAGGCTTACTCTGTTGCAAATGGTCAGGGGTCAAGAGTCGGCTCCAGCCCCACACACCCAACCCTCACCACCGCTCAGAGCTGCAGAGAGACACGCCAACCAGTCACACGCTAACGGTCAGCAAAAGACTTGAATATTGGATATAATTGGATGAATAATGGAAAATCTTGCATCCAACTGTGCTTTGTTCATGAAACAGCTGTCCGTTAAGTGGCGAGTGTAGAGGACCAGGTCTTTAGCTCCCCAAAAACAAAAGCGATGACAACCAGTCCTGAGCAGGGGTCGCCAGCAAGTCGCCATGCATGGACTTCCTCAAGCTGCGAAGTGAGAAATGCAAAAGATCTTGTGGAAATTTCATGAAGTTGTTGTACCGTTCAAAAGATTTAGAAGTGGCATCAAATCAGATAAACAGGGATAACACAAACCTCATGATATGGCACTCGTTTTAAGGCGGATACGACGGAAGTGTTGAACCCCAAAGCAGAGACAGACAATAAAGAATATGAGCAAAGTTTAATGATCAAAAAGCGCGCTGACACAGCGGAGGCAAGAAACAGAAAATAAAGGTGACTAAATGTGTTGCCGTAAAAATACAATAAACAAAGTACAAACAAAAGGAAGCGCAAAGACACAGGATAAATCAACACCGGTGCAAGGAATCTACCAAGGTAGCAGCTGTAGCAATAGCAGTCAGAAAAGCACTTACAACTGCATGGAGCAAGGGGTTAGCAAGCCAAAAATAGCAACAGTAATAGTAGTACTAGCAAGCATGAGCAGAGAATTACAAAAGGCGATGAAGAGAAAACAGTCTGGTGTCTAGCGTGGTAGTCGGACTTAAGGAGGCATAATTGTCAAGTGCCTGCAGGTGTGGACTGGTAGCTCAGCCCAGGGACACCAAATATGGACACTGCTAGCAAACCCTGTCTTAGCGTGACAGCACTTCCACATCATGTAGAACAAGAATACTACTTGTTAACATACCCGTAAGTCTGAAAGGTTGGAAATGTAGCATAGAGCCCTTTTACTGTTTGGTTGTTGTATGATACGGCACCTTTGAAGTGCTATTCAGGTTGAATCCCAATTCTACCCCCTTCGTCTGACCCCTTCCCCTGCTCCTTAAAAGGAGAAGAAGCCACTAAGAAATGGGACAACCTTTGACATCATCACACTTCACGCTTGCTTCACATAGACAGATGAGATAATGAAATGGTTTATAATAAAGCTTTCCTACCATACATTAAGGTGGATACATTTCTACATTATTTCAATGTTAACATACCTCAGAACGCCTTTTTTAAATAAAAGGCACACATTTTTACAAACTGTGACATTTATTGCAAAACAACAATTGAGTTAGAATTGGGATTCAGTCTGAAGTGCTGAGTTACAGTGTACAGTAATTCTTTGCTTATTGGGGTTAATTGGTTCTCGCTCTGGCTGTGATAAGTGAATTTCCGTGAAGTAGGATTCCTTCTTTATTTTTAATGTATAAAAAATATATACATACAGTATATAAATTTTTTTGTGCTTGCCCATGCTGATCCACTTGACCTTAATTAATGGTTCATTGGCATACCTGTGGAAGCAAGAAGGCCACGCTGTCTGTCTGCTGGGTGCAAAAATGGCTCACAGTGTGCAAGAGCTAAATATTAATAATGCTGGCTGCATGTTATTTCTTCACTGTCGGGGCTTCTCTGGCTTGTTGCCTAGCTGGACGTCATGTATATGGACTCAAGGATGATCCACCCACCCACACACACACACACACACGCACATGCACACAGTATACAAATGTTATACCACATGTGTGTATGTGTGTGCGTCTGTGCACATGGCCAGGAGAAAATGATTGGGAATTTGCTGCCATGGCGACAAGGCTCGCAGTATCTAATAACAACGGGATGTTGAGAAACCCACAGTTTGTAGGCGAGGAGCAGCAGAGTAAGCAAAGATAAGTACAAAACACTGACACCTGTTTGCCAGCGAGCACACACTTAGAATTATGTCACTTTTGTGAAATAGTGACATCATGGAAAAATAATAGATCCTCTGAGGATGTTGTCATCTCCTCCTCCTCCAGGTGTTGGATTGCATATTTCCTCTTTCGACTCTGTGTCATTTTCCTCCAACAAATGAGCAAACGACTGTGGGTCAGTGACCTGTTGTCGTACCTCCACTAATACAAACCATACAGCATTCATTCATTTCATCATTTGTAGGAATCATTTCACGGCACGTTGCGAGCATGTCTGCTGCGTGGGAGATGGCAACAGGTCTACAGGTTCTCTGTGCATGGTTGCCATGGTGAAAGAGAGTTGATGTGTAATTACTGCAGGAAAAAAAGAAAGTCTGTGCATATTTGTTCGAGTCTCGCTGAGCACTTTTGATTGTGTCATCGTTAAAGATGCATATATACGTACTGTAAATCCCTAGCGGACCATAACTGCGTGCACCTACTCCCCACCTGTAAAACTGTGCTGAGGAGAGGAAAGGTGGAATCTAACGAGGTGACGAGTGTGGACAGAGGACTCTATACACTGCCTCCACAAATGTTTTGAGTGCACAGATTGGGACATTTTTAAAGACTCTTGTGCTACGCTTGATGAACTTACTGATGTGTGTTGCTCATATGCTATGTTGTATGCTATTGCTGTAGCGATATGGCCATCCCTGTTAAAATGGTTAAAACGTGCCCAAACAATAGACCGTGGGTCTCGAGGGTGTTTATTTGTGCTCTGGATAAAAAGAAACAGGCTCTTAGTCAGGGGGATTTGAACAAAGACATTTTCAACTCAAAGAGAGCTTATAAAACCAAATAGGAGGAGAGCATGGCCACAAATAAACTGGATTCTGTGTGGTCCAGCATGAAGACTATTGACAAGTAATAGCCATATCTGTGTTGAGGGTTAGAACTTTGACTTTGATTTTGCCGGTGCTTTTAATTGTTTTTATAACCATTTAGCACTGACTCTGAAAACCAGAGACCGAAGGAGCAACTAGTGGACACTCAGCACTTTAAGATAGCATAGAAGGATATAGAAAGAGCCTTGAACAGAACTCAGGTTACTAAAAGTCCTGATCCTGATAGAATCCGTGGCTGCCTTTTCAAAACATGTGCAGTGGACCTTAGCCCCATCTTCCATTGTGTCTTCAATGCTTCTCTGCAGGAGCAAACCATACCTCATGCATGGAAAGATGCCACAGTTGTTCCTGTCCCAAAACGAAATAGGCAGTT
This sequence comes from Dunckerocampus dactyliophorus, assembly GCF_027744805.1. Taxonomy (NCBI): domain Eukaryota; kingdom Metazoa; phylum Chordata; class Actinopteri; order Syngnathiformes; family Syngnathidae; genus Dunckerocampus; species Dunckerocampus dactyliophorus. Next base: position 11,428,370 of record NC_072826.1, on the reverse strand, counting down.
GCTCAATGATTTCAGACTGGTGGCCCTTACGTCATTTGTAATGAAAACGTTGGAAAAACTTGTAAGAACAGAAGTCCTCAATTCCACTCAGGGTCTGATTGACCCCTTACAGTTTGCCTACAGGCCACACTGAGGAGTTGAGGATGCCACAGTCACTTTATTGACTTTGGTTTTTCGTCATTTGAACGTGAACAAAGCCCATGCCAGACTTTTATTTGTGGATTTTACCTCAGCACCCAGCCCCATAGTTTAGTTAATCGGCTCTTAAATGATTTTTAATTTGAGCAAGAATCTTGTGGGTTGGATTCTTAACTGTTTAACTAACAGGACACAGAGAACAAGGGTCAATGGAGTGATGTCTGACCCTGTCTGTAGAGTAGTTCTGTTCTGTTGTCTGTATACCAGCGTGATGCAGAGCCCATAAGAAAACAGGTTCATTCTGGAATATGCAGCCTGCTCCAGGAAGGGGAAAATAGCCGTGGACCAATTGTACAGGATTTTGTGAAATGGTGTGAGGACTCTTTTCTCCTGATAAATGCAAACATAACCAAAGACATGGTATTTGATTTTAGGAAACAAAGCCACAGGGTTGACCCAGTGTCTATCCAGGGGGGGACTGTGGAGGAGTATAAATACTTTGGCACAATCATTGACTCTGGGCTGAACTTTGAAGCCAATTGCGAGGCGGTCTGTAAAAAGGGACGCCAGCGCATGCACTGTCTCAGGAAACTGGCAGGAGTCAAAATTTGATCAGAGCCACATAAAAAATTCAGCCTTTTCGTAGAAAATAATACTCAATTTTGAATGACGTTGTCAGAGAAGTTTTAATTACCTTGGCCAAGTGCAAGTGTCAAAGCAAAAGGTATTGTTTTCACCCCAGTCGATTAGTTAATTAGCACGATCACCCGAAAACCACAGAATCAGTATGCATGCCGTGTTCTGCTGGAGCTGCTCTGCTGCCGCCTGTCTGCTCTCTCTCGCAGTGGACTGCTGAGCATTCCGGGGTGGAGCCACCTGTGCGCACCTGGGAGCAATCTTCATCAGACCTTCAGCCGTGCTTTGACGTTCCCTAGCTACCAGACCGTTGCAACTTCTACGCCTGCTTCCAGCATTACCTTCCTGTTGCTTATTGCTATTGCATGTGTTACTCACTTGTTGGCCTTTCTATTCCTCTGGAATAGAATTTTTATCATGAATAATTCTTCTTGATGAATTAAAAACTTCACAGGGGGCCCCTTTACATAGCGTCACTGCTGGGTTTTTTTCTGTTTCTTGAATTTTTGATCAGCTGATGATCGGCCTGTTTCAGTTTAATGGTTGTTTGCAATAAATTGTTTACTCAAGAATGTTTTGTCTCACTCCCATTCCTTCTTGTTGTATTTTGCACCTCTATTCAGAATGTTCTTAAGATCCAACAGCGCATGATTGTCAATTTTTCAACTGGTCTTAACATTTGGATCAAAAGTGTACTGTATATGTATGTTACATGTTGTAATTTGGAGTTTTGGATCGAATCAGTGCATAAAAAATGTGTTAACAAAAAGTGAGCTCATGCAGTTGTAATAGGGCTGCTTTTAAAAGAGGAGACTGTGCAAGCCTTTTATGTAAAATGTTTTTTTAATCATACTCTCTCACTACATACTGTTTATCACATCTCTTCTAAATAGACTCAGACTTTATTGATCCACAAGGGCAACTGCTTGGTCGCAGTAGTGACCAAGTACAAGAAAAAGAAAAACAATATGGATAAAATAAGTCTTTTAAAAAGCTTGAAATACATGGTTATAGAGAAAAAAGCCGAAATCTATCTATCTATCTATCTATCTATCTATCTATCTATCTATCTATCCATCTATATATATATATATATAGATATATATCTATATAGATATATATATATATATCTATATATATAGATATAGATATATATATATATCTATATATCTATCTATATATATCTACATCTATATCTATATCTATATATATCTACATCTATCTATATCTATATATCTATCTATATATATCTATATCTATCTATCTATCTATATATATATATACTGTATATATATATATATATATATATATATATATATATATATGTAAGTATGAGCTGCACAATGTTGAAACTGTTTTTATGCTTGACTCACTTGTCCGCCATAACAGAACTGCCAGAGGATGTTGAGGTCTATCATTGGCAATTATTACAATTTTCCCCTTTAGCTACTGCTACATGTCAAGTAGTGCAGGACAATAATGCTTTTTTTCCCCATCCATTTTCTAAACCGCTTGTCCTCAGGGTCATGGATGAGCTGCAGCCTGTCCCGGCTTCAGGTGAGAGGCGGGGTACGCCCTGGACTGGTTGCCAGTCAATCACAGGGCACATGTAAACAAACAACCATCTACAATCACATCAATTAGCCTAACATGCATGTTTTTGGGGGATGTGGAAGGAAGCTGCAGCACATGCAAAGACACTGTGAGGCAGAAGTGCAAGCCCCCCATGGCACCGTACTACCACAGAACAGTATGAAATAGTGCATACGATATCTTCTTTAGCATAAACTAGCCTAGACTCCTTAAACAAGTTGTGATCCACAATGTATGTTCTCACATCATCACAAACTTCCATTGGACTGCAGCGATGTTTGTGGATCATCATTTGCTTTTTGTCATCTTTTTTCTGCAACGTTCTTCCAAGTAGCGCTCTCCTCGATGGGTATCCAGAAAAGGATGCCACTCCTCCGACGGGGAGCACGTTGATTTCAGACGCTGCAGGAAATAGCTGGCATCATCAATGCACATCTAAACTTTAAAATCACAAATGCCTCCAAGTATGATTCCATGCTTCCATTTTCTATGCAGCTTGTCCTCATTAGGGTTGCTGGGGTATGCTGGAGCCTATCCCAGCTGACATTGGCACATTTTGACAAACAACCATTCACACTCACATTCATACCTATGGACAATTTAGAGTCGCCAATTAAAATTGGAATGTGGAAACCGGAGTACCTGGAAAAACCCACGCATGGGGAGAACATGCAAACTCCACACAGAGATTCCCAAACGGAGATTGGAACCCAGATCTTCCCAATCTCCTGACTGTGTGGCCAACATGCTAACCACGAGGCCACAGTGCAGCCCCGAATGTGATTAAAACACTAAAATACCTTCCAGAGGTTTCCTTCTGCTCTGATCAACTTTTCAGCAGCAATGATGGGCATCCATACGAGCGGCAGTGCAGCCATGCACCAGCCAAGAGCCACTGCCCAAGATGGCAGCTGTACCCCTCCGTAGCTTGGGGGCGCAAACGTCTTTATAGACCACACCAGAATGGCCTAGAAAACAGTGTTCAGTTGTTAACAGAATATTTTACACGTAGCCTTACCATAAGTGTGTTGAATGTAAAACACTGCGCCATTGGAAAAAAGAGTCAAACGGTGGCCATAATAAGTTTTAAGTAACACATTGCTAACTATCATACAAGGGTAAAAATTTGTCAATGTTTATTGATCTGATAGAATGGATCTTTAAAACATTATGGTTAAAACGGGCTTACTGTTGACTGGTTTGGGAATTTGGGCTAACTAATGTTTAAATACTTAAAAGTTTGCAAAGGAGTTCCCCAGGGTTCCGGTTTAGGTCCACCTTTATTGACTATTTACATCATCCAGTGAATGCAGGGGGCGCTGTTACACATTGACTTCATAACGTGTTTGAGTATCAGCAAACAGCTTTCAGTAAATTGCAGGGTAAACTTAATCAGCTCAGCCGTTTGAATGCAGAGATTCCAACACTGTGTAATATGTTACGGATGACATTTCAGCAACAATATAAAGTAAAATGTTGAGGTCTATTCACCAGCAGGATACAGGGGGTAATAAAGAACCAGCATGCTTTCCACCATAGCCAGAACCAGCAGCTCTTTTTCCCGATCATCATCTCAATGTCCTCAACTAGTCGATTCCCCCCTGCAACAGACACACACAACACACACACACACACACATACACATATACAATGATGAAAGCTGCTCACCACACATTAAGGTGTCAGTGATGTGGTACCTCCAAACTTGGAAGCTTTAAAGTCTGTAAAAATTTACCACAAAGTTTTTTTGGGGTGTGAATGGGAATCGTCTGGCTGGGAATGACACGAGAAAGGGGAACACCTGTAAAATGTTGTCTAAAAAATACTATACAGTAGTCCCTCACCACTTTGTGGTTCTGATTTCTCAGCTTCACTCTGTTCATGGTTTTTCAAAACTATATTAATAATAAAAAATGATGATTTTTGGTTGAATTTTTCGTCAAAAATATGCATATTGAAGCAAATGTTTTACTTACATTAAGCATTATCAAGCATAAAAATGGCTGAATGAACTAAAATACATATCTAAGGCATCCAGAAGATGCATTCAAAGAAGCTGTGAATGATATGTAGTAATCTACACTGGTCACTAGGTGTCAGTAATGTTACTGGCACACAAACACTAGGCTTTTATTGCAAGTTTGAATCCTCTCACAACAGGCACAATCATCACTAATAAAAATCCTAAAACTAAGAAAAACATGGGCTACTGATGCAGCTGCAACCCATGCTAAGATAAAACTCAACTCATTTAAAGGTGACTATAGGGGTGTTAGTTCATGTCCAGAGGGCGCTAAAAATATTTTAAAAAATTGAATTCGTTTAAAGGAGATGCATACATAAGAAGAAATAAACAAATTTATGAAAGTAAATTTTACCATATATAAAGCAGAAGCCGATGGTCTCCATGATAGCCAAAATGAGCGGTACCCAGGTTGTACTGAATGAATCCATTAGTGTTGCCCAGTATATTCCAGCCTATTACACACACATAGAGTACAAACACATATTGCACATCAACACGGTAATTGCACGACAGCAGTAATGGCTCTCATCTGCAGACCCACCTTTGTGACTAATGGCAAGCCCAAGAGGAAAACAACACTGGTTACTCCTATACTTACACAGGCCCGTTTAGATTGGAGGATTTTAGGAAAGGCATCAGTCAAGCATGTAGCGATCACCTCTAATGATGACAACATAGATAATGGCAGCTTCATAGTAACATATTGATTTATCATTAGTTAGTCATGGCAGCACAGCAGCAGACTGACAATGAGCGTACCTAAATTTGTGAACTGAGAGTCGAGGCCAATAATGAAGATCATAAAAAAGAAGAGGATTGACCAAAGTGTGGAAATGGGAAGCTTGGTGAGAGCTTCTGGGTATGCAATGAATGCCAGACCAAACCCTGCACAAAGATGGACAAATGCATCACACAACACACAGCAAAACCTCATGAATTAGTGTGCGCTCTTTCCGAGTATCTGACCGTCTTTCACCACATCTCCAATGGGAACTTTGTAGATGTAGGACATGTGACCCAAAATGGAAAAGATGGCAAAGCCTGCAAAAACACTTGTTGCTAGAATGGGAGTGAGATATGAAACATAAAAATCAGCAGCTTCATTTCAACCTCCTCCTACCTCCATTTATGCAATGCAAATCAGCTAACGTATAGTATCAAATGAAGCTTTCTTACCATGGTTAACCAAGCTCAAGACTATGGAGTCAGTGAACATGTTATTGTGGAAGTTTCCATAGGAAGCCAAAGTCACCAGTCCTCCATTTGCGATGGAGAGTGAAAATGCAGTCTGGGTGGCTGCGTCTTTCCATACCTAAAGTAAGTGTGTGTATTTCATTTTGCACAGTGACTACCAAGATGGCAGAGGTTGCCGAGTCCTAAAATCGCATCTAACATTCACAGTTGTAAAATATAACATTTATTTTTCTGACATATTTGTTGCCATTGTAACAATGCTTCTTGACAATCCATTTTATACTGCTGTTTATTTTCCATTTAAATGATGCGCCATTGTAACTTGCTCAGATTTGACACACACGTGCTTGTCGGTCCCTTTAAAGGTGTCTATCAAATTTCAGCTGATTTGATTCCGGTGATTCGGCAAACACCCTGAAGTTACAGCGGATGTATGACAAATTTCAAGTCAATCCGGCTTTTGGGGTCACACTTTGACTTTGGGGTTTTGCAACAGAAAAAGAAAACCCAACACAGACAACACCATAGTAGTGTTTTGCCTCGTTTAGTCAAAATTTCAACCTTTTGTGTGCAGCAGTTGAGGAGTGGGAGGAGTGAGCTTATACAAAGAAATTTGTACCGTTATGTGAAACAAATGAATGATAACACCAGTTGTTTACATGTTCTTCATACACCGGAGATGAACAGGGTTAACAGTATAACATTATTCACATGAGGCATTGTTACAACAGAGAATTTATCTACCAAACACACATTTTTTATTGACAGTCTCTTTGGTGAAGTTAAAATCCTAAAGGATTTAAAAACAGCTGACGCAGGATGAGAGAAGAAACTACGGTTAAAGGTCAGGTAGAATTGCATTTATCCATTGTCAGCACTCTGAGTGTTATAATAGAACCGTTTAGATTTCAGAGGATATGTAGCACAGTATGGGTGAGGTCAAATGTCAAATTGTTAACTCAGTTTTGTCACCTCTTGTAGGGCGTAATTTATCTACAGTGTGTCAGAGCAATAGCTATCAACGGGGCTCGAGGCAGCTAGGGTCAACGTTCTCATCACTGAGTGTGTTTTGTCAGCAATCTATTGGTGGTGTGTTAGAACCTACTTTGCTGTCACAGTTTTCCCTTTTGTTTGTCGCATTGCTTCATTTTTGACCCCCAACAATAACTGGGCTGATAATACTTTGCAATAATACTTATAATACTTACACACATCTCACCTCAGCCTCTTTCAATTTAGTGAGGTTGGACTTGGACCCAACGTAGAAGTCTATCCCATCTCTGGCTCCCTCCAGTGTCACCCCTCTGATCAGCAGGATCATGAGCACCACGTATGGGAACGTAGCAGTGAAATACACAACCTGGAGAGACACAAGGCGCACTTGAGCCAAGAAAAGGATCCAACTGTACACAATACTGGAGTATAACACACTCTGTGTTGTGGGGAATGACATGACGTTGACTTGCTTTTCCTGAAGACTTGATGCCTTTGATTAGCGCTGCAGCAACAATGATGGAGCAGAGCAGCAAACAGAGAGCCAAGTGCCAAACGACTGAATCTGTCTCCTCAATACTACTGGATCTCTGCAGGGCCTCATGACTAAGGAGGAGAAAGGCACCTTTCAAGTACAACCAAATCAACAAAAGTGCGCAAATTTGAGGAGGACATCCTTACTCCCAGTACTGCTCTGAAACGCTTATCTTGTTGGATGAAGAACAGGTTATGTTTTCCTGAGTCCAGTTGGCCACTACAACACCACTTATGTTGCAATACACTAGAGAGAGAAGGAGAGATGATGACTCATTTGATTGGTTTTAATTCCCATGGATGCCAGCTGGTGTGGTTGTGCAAAAGTACGTTGATAAAACCTCACTCACTGATGACTTAAAGAGATATTTGGGATTTTTTGACTTGACGTTGTAGTGCATCAACAATGACTTTTCCCCTACTTGGTCCCGTGAGCCGAGTTCCGGGCTGTTTTTGTTGTGGAGGAAAGTAGTTCTAGCTAGTTGCTGGGGTCTCTTAAGTTAAGCATTTTGCTTCTCAAAACAATATACGTTCAAAAGAGTAATACATTTGCATCACAAAACCGTTGCCCACAAAAAAGGCAGACCTCTCAATCGCTCAGCGTTATTTTCTCTCCGTCCGTATCACTGCGCGCTGCCGCCTGTCCATTGTTGTGTATGCGTACCGGTAAGAGTTAACTGGATTGATTTTCTATTTCTATTATTTCCTATGGGAACAATTGTGGTAAATCTCATAGGCTTAGTTTTAATTCCTCACAGTTTAAATAACATCTTCTGACAATTACCCTGTGATCTTTGGCCACATGATATTCTGGCATTGAACAATGATCACCTAATTGTTGGTTGTGCCTCAATACTTAAAAAGAATATTTACTTATCTGACATTGGCTGAAGTGTCTATTCAAAATAAAAACAGTGCAAGGACTATATTCATAAAATGTTTAAGACGATTCGTTGAGTTTTGACAAACTCCTGAAAGTATAGCATTGAAACAAACATTCTGATTATTCCATTAAGTTATTTTAAAAGAATAAATCAATACTGATTCCAGAGTAGTAATCACTGAACTAGACGTGATCAGCTCAAGTAAAAGTGTAAGTGTGTCAGAGCACCTAAAGACTTGTCGCTGCAGTTTTTGTTGGCCCAATTGAGGCACTTGGACCACGGCAGAGGAGACTGGAAGGAGGCACACAAGTAGAACAACCCGTAGGCTACGATGACGTTGTAGTATATTGACTGCAGGATGCTGTAAAACACCATGCCGATGCCGACACCTGGAGACAGGTTAGAATGCACAGTATAGACTGACAATACAACACACAAACAAAGGTATACCTTCACCTAGTCCAACCGGTAAATGAGCCACAACAATCAGTTTTGTCCCTTAGCAACAAAAAGGTGACGTGACTACAGATAGACTACAGATGTACTGTGTGAAAGGTCCCATAATATAGTATTTTTCAACAATTTCAAAAAAAGTTGATAGCATAATTTATTCATATATTTTTGAAAAACCGTAAAGCCGTGAAATTTGAATCGTGAAGTGGTGAGAGATGACAGTATTCTTTGCAAAGATTGTTCTTGTGTTGATCTTCTAAGCTCACCCTGAAGTAGTGGCACCGCTTTCCATATGTTGGCTGGACCTTGACTGGAGAACTGACCGATGGCACTTTCCAGGAAGAACAAAGGAATCCCGCACAAAACCAGCATGACCAAATAGGCAATGACAAAGGCTCCTGCTCAAAAAGGAAATAAACAAACATCATCCATACATTTGGAAGCCTCACACACCAATATCATTAAAAGTACTGCAACGTGAGATATTTACCCCCTCCGTTTTCATAGGCTAAATATGGGAATCTCCAAATATTTCCCAAACCAACAGCGTAACCTATCATAGACAGCATGTATTCTGTCTTGTTGGTCCAGTTCCCACGTTCAGAATTTTCATCGCCTTTGACCACGGGAGGATCCTGCACACAGATGTTATGCATGTCAAGTTTAAACAATCACAAATAAGAGTGTCTGAAGAAAAATCCTGAATTTGAATTCACAAATGTTTAAAAGCATCTGAAGCCATCTGATCCAAAATTTGATACGTAGGACAGTTATGAAATGTAATGTGTGTCTTTTGTACACTACAGTTGTGTGGAAGGAGGAAACCATTATGTTTTGGTACTGCAAATCCAGTTTTTTTTAAATGTATTTTATCATTCCAAAAAACACGGGATATCACAGAAGACTTTTCTTTTTTTTTACTAGAGCTATTCTACGAATCTATGCGGTTTCATTCCAGGGCTAGCCAGTCTTTTATTTTCCAGTTGTCGGTGTCACATACTGACATACTTGTGGCCTTTTTTGTGTGTGTTATATCATAGTTATCACAACACAATATCAGTGAATGTTATTCTGTTATTATGTCATTTTATTGGCTTTGCTGTGAGTTCACGTCTGCATGTGTTTGAATCTGGTTCAGTTCCAGTGATGTCACAACCAAGATGGCATCGGTTCAGAAAACTCGCTGGGGGTCGTGTCAAAATCATCACTTCATTCCACTCCGATTTCATAGTTGTTTATTTATCTATAACAGCAGTATGACAAAAATGTTTTATTAAGTGATTTTTGTTTTTTTCAAATGTTTTTTCTTTCTGCTAATTCTTACTAAAAGAACGACCGTAAATTTTGGTGTATAAGCCGCACCCACAAAATTTAGAGTAAAAAACAGATTTCTTCTTATATAAGTCGCACCGGATAAGCCGTACATATCCACGTCATAAAGTGGCACATTGTGGCGCTCACAAGTCCATGAGCACCAGTCAGCTCTTCATTTGACAGGAGCCAATAATGAGCTGTGAATAAACTCACGATGAGCTTGTCAACCCATTGGAAATTGCAGGAGGTCATTACTCAATATAACAGTCTGACTCTTAGCTTGTGGAACTCCTGAAGCAGCTGATAGGTACCGGCATGCAAAGCGGCACGCAGCTTCGGTGGTGGTTGAGGCAAAAACTCGGGTGTGGGAAGAGTTCGTTGAGGCCATGGAGCACAACTTTCGGTCGGCCTCAAAGAGGTTCTGGCAAACCATCCCGTGCCCCAGAAAAGGGAAGCAGTGCCCGAAGCAGCCCATTACTGTGGCTGAGGTATCTGGGGTAGTCAAAATGCTCTCCAGTGGCAAAGCTCCGGGAGTGGATGAGTTTCGCCCTGAATTCCTCAAGGCTCTGGATGTTGAGGGACTGTCTTGGCTGACACGTCTCTTCAACATTGCGTGGAAGTCGGTAACAGTGCCTCTGGATTGGCAGACCAGGATAGTGGTCCCCCTTTTCAAGAAGAGTGACCGGAGGATGTGTTCCAACTATAGGGGGATCACACTCCTCAGCCTCCCTGGGAACGTCTAAGTCCTTCTATAGAGAAGGGTACGGCCGTTAGTCGAACCTCAACTACAGGAGGTGCAATGTGGTTTTCGTCCTAGTCGCGGAACACTGGACCAGCTCTACACCCTTGCAAGGGCACTGGAGGGTACTTGGGAGTTTGTACAACCGGTCTACATGTGCTTTGTGGACCTGGAAAAGGCATTTGACTGTGTCCCTCGTGGTGTCCTGTGGGGGGTGCTTCGGGAGTATGGGATTGGTGGCGAGCTACTACGTGCCATTCAGTCCTTGTACAGCCGGAGCAGGAGCCTGGTTCGCATTGCCAGCAGTGTAAGTCAAGCCTGTTTCCGGTGAACGTTGGCCTCCACCAAGGCTGCCCTTTGTCACCAATCCTGTTCATATTTTTCGTAGACAGAATTTCTAGGCGCAGCCAAGGTGTCGAGGGGGTCCAGTTTGGTGGCCTTAGGATCTCGTCTCTGCTATTTGCAGACGATGTGGTCCTGATGGGCTCAACGGACTGTGACCTTCAGCGTTTACTGGCACGGTTTGCATCTGAGTGTGAAGCTTCTGGAGACTCAGCACCTCCAAATCTGAGGCCATGGTTCTCAGTCGGAAAAGGGTGGATTGCTCCCTCCGGGTTGGGAATGAGGTCCTGCCCCAGGTGAAGGAGTTCAAGTATCTCGGGGTCTTGTTCACGAGTGAGGGAAAGTTGGAGCGTGAGGTCAATAGGCGGATCGGCGCAGCGTCTGCAGTAAAGTGTTCTTTGAAAGATGACACCATGAGTCAGACTGTTATGTTGTTAAACTGGTATATATAGTGACCTCCATTGATCTCCAATAGGTTGACAAGCCTGTTGTGAGTGCACTGATAGCTCATGATTGGTTCCTGCCAAAGAAAGAGATATCTTTTCCTCAATGACTCCCGAGCGGCACAGTTTTTAAACAGTCAGTAGTAGTTCTGAAGTAAAGAGATGTCACGAGATTAGAATTTAGCCGTAAATTGTATAAGCCACAGAGTTCAACACACTGGAATTTACATAAATTCCAGTATCTAGGCTAGATTTTGGATAACACACCTACAATACACTATTGTGGGATGTCCGATACTTATTTTAAATTGTTGAAAAACTGTACATAATGGGATTTTGAAGAATTTTTAATGTTGTTCAAAACTGGACTTTCAGACAAAACAGAAGGTGATCAGACCACGTACTCAATCCTCTGGAGTTTGCATACCGGGAGAAAGTGGGAGTTGAGGACGTCATCATCTTCTTGTTCCACCGATCTCTCGCTCACCTGGACAGAGGCAGTAGGGCTGTGAGGATTAAGCACCTTTAACACCTGCGGGCCTCAGCTCCTCAGGGACAAACTGACACGGATGGGAGGAGGATCACACCTGGTGGCATCGATCACAGACTACCTGACTGGCAGACCTCAGTACGTGCGACTGGGGAACTGCAGGTCCGACAGCCGCACGGGAGAACCTCAGGGAACTGTGCTCTCTCCTGTTCTATTTACCCTATACACGTCTGACTTTCAGTACAACACTGAGCTCTGCCATGTACAGAAGTATGTGGACAACACAGCCATTGTGGGATGTATCAGGAATGGACAGGAGGATGAGTACAGAAAAGTGATCCAGGTCAACTGGTGCGACGCAAACCATCTGCACCTCAACACCACCAAGACCAGGGAAATGATGTTGGACTTTAGGACAAACAGGACACACCCAGGACCTGTTCTCATTAAAGGGGACTGTGTGGAGGTAGTTCACACCTTCAAATACCTGGGAGTGTATCTATCTATCCATCTATCCACCTATCCATCCATCCATCCATTCATCCATCTATCCATCTATCCACCTATCCTTCAATCTATCCACCTATCCATCCATCTATCTATCTATCTATCTATCTATCTATCTATCTATCTATCTATCTATCCATCCATCCATCCATCCATCCATCCATCCATCCATCCATCCATCCATCTTCCTATGTATCCACCTATCCATCTATCTATCCACCTATCCTTCCATCTATCCACCTATCCATCCATCTATTTATCTATCCACCTATCCATCTATCTATCTATCTATCCACCTATCCATCCACCTATCCATCCATCTATCCACCTATCCATCCATCTATCTATCCATCCATCCATCCATCCATCCATCTTCCTATCTATCCATTTATCCATCTATCCACCTATCCATCCATCTATCTATCTATCTATCTATCTATCTTCCTATCCATCCATTTATCCATCTATCCCTCTATCCACCTATCCATCCATCTATCCATTTATCCACCTTTCCATCCATCTATCCACCTATCCATCCATCTATCTATCCATCTAAAAATATTGTTTTTGTCATGTTCCGAAGGACAGGAGCGAGCACTTCCTATCTTATTTTGGTGTGGTGCATTTCCTGCTGGGGGAAGGTGCAGCCGCTTCACCCCAGTGGTTTGCTGCGCAGCTGGCAGCAATTGCAACTAGTGGTGTTTAAAAGCACAGCGTCGTCTCAGGTACGGCGCTGGTTCATTGCACCTTTTCTCTTCGCCCATGCTGTCACATAACGTTCCTCCGACCTGTCGATACTGCCTTGGACTACAAGTGTACGTTTTGTCACAGAGCCTTTTTTTCACCTCTGTCGCTTTCTGTTTATCCCTGCTTAACTAAAAGGAGTATGGTTAGAAACACCGGATGCATTGAGCAAATGTTTGCCAAACTTTTAATATAGCCCCCAAGGGTAACATGAAATGACTGAACAAAATATGATAATACATTTAATATAGTTATATTATAGATTGTTTTCGATTAAAGAAAGCATACTTTTCCTATCATATAGACTGAACCAGGCACAATAGTAGTTATTCCTCCAATACAGGCGCTGTTTCAAAATGTTATTCTAAATGTTATTCTAAAGATAATAATGCTCAGTTTTGTGTTGTTGTTGTTGTGGTTGCAGTTTGGCCTGCATCAAAGTGTTGCTAATATGTTGGCTACATTATTTAGCTACATTAACAGCGGTAGTCATTGCAAAATGTACCGTATCTAGTTTAATTTATTTTATGCTTTTTTTTCCCTTTGATTTTTTAAATTGATGCTAATAAACACTAAGATTACTTTTCATGAAGTTCTGGAAAATGCTGTGGAGTCTTACCTGATCATTGACCATTGGAGGATCTTTGGGAGTATTGAAGCAATATTTCCACATGTTGCTGCAGTCAGTGGACATTTAAACAAATCCAAAATGTGTCGGTGAAGCACAACCAGACAAAAAAGTCATTATTTCAGATGATCAGATCTGAATACCGTAACCCAACTTGCTCTGCATTATTAGCTACAGTTGTCCATTGGACACTATTACATTAGAACGAGTGTCTCTGCAGTCAGGTAGACTCGTCTAGTCTTCTCTCCAAAGCATGTCATGTGTTGTATGAAGCCTTGAAAAAAGTTGGTTCCTGTTTATCCTAATCAAACAAAAACCTGCTTGGCCTGAGGCTTTATGTATTTTACACTGTTGAGTGAATTTATCTTTTTACTTCGTCTGTTAATGTTAACTTTAGATGTGGAGTGGTGTAGAACCGACCGTAGACATCAAGACAAAAGCTCCCTAAAGTAATATAATTTTTTGCTCGCCAAGCTTTCCCTTGATATATTGTATGACTATAAATAACTGACTATAAATAATAGTCACAGCCATTTCAAATTAAAGTTTGTAAAATAATAAAAATATAAATCTTGTATTAAAAACTAATACAATTTGTTACCGTGGCATTGACAGTCCAGCCAGTGCATCATTATAATGAACATGAACCTTCATTTTAAGGTAAAATTGTATCACGGTATATATTGTATTAAAGCAGAGATCAAGTAATTGCTGGATTTCAACCATGTGACCAAAAGGCAGACCACGGCACTGGCAGATTAAAGGAAATAACGGGGGATGTCACTGAAATGATTTGCTCCAATTGTTGGAGTGTGCATGGTGTGTTGCATAAAGTCATGAAACAGCTGTGAAAGCTTATCTTCCGCCTGAGACATAATGGAAAATAAGACTTCTACCATGCCTCAATGAAATCTTGGCAGTACTGTATGTTTATGGTGTTTATTGAATAATTGGGCACTAATACAGTAGGAAGCATTTTCATGAACATTTCGAAGTTCCAACAATATTTTAACTTCGATTTACTATAAATGTTGCATGTTGTTGGTCACTGCAAACTGGAGAGCGCTCCGACGAGAGAGAGACGTTCAGCAGGCATCTTTATCTGTGCTTGTTTTTTTTTTTTGGTTGGTTGGTTGTTGAACTTTTTTCACTTACAGTGGACTAAGTACAGTACTGTAATCCCTCGTTTATTGCGGTTAATTGGTTCCAGACCCAACCGTGGTAAGTGAATGTCCGCGAAGTAGGATTCCTTTTTTATAAATATTTTCATAGTTAGAGCACCTGTTTGCAACCTTCTAAATATATTTTTTATTATTAGAGCCCTCTCGACATGAAATAACACACCTATCGTCACCTTTACACTTGTATTATAGTATTACATTTAGTATAACATTATAGTAGACATTGTTCGGTCAAATTTGGCTTATTTGAGAATATACAGTATAGTTAAAAATAAGCATCACATGACTATACATGACTGTCCTTGTATACATCAAAGACCTCTTTGACTGAGAGGTTATTAACCTAACCTGACAAGCTTCTATAAATAGCTGAAGTGTGAATTGAAAGACAAACAACTGGAGTTGAGTTGACAAAGCGCATCTTAATGATCTTCTTAGCCTTTCCAAGTGCAGGCTGGCTTTAGTCTAAAAGAACCTGACAGACATAACAGAAAATAAGACATATCAGACATAAATAAGACATAACATTGACTCACACGTTAGCATTGCGAGAGTTTGTTGTTTTTGGACAGCCTACTTTCTGCAGTGGCTATTGTCTCATCAATGTAACAAGCCCAAAATTCAAAGTGGCGAGCGACGACTGTAACGACTTTTCCCAAAATCCCTATTTGAACGTGCAATAACACGCACATATGTGGTGTTAGGAACGGCTATGCCGGGACTTGGATTCCAAAATGCAGAGACAGCAAATTCGTCTCACGTGGAAAAACACGTGGAAAAACATACAACAAAAATACAAAGTACAACAGAAACCTCCTGGATCTAATCACAGGGAAAACGGTGGTATAACTAAGGGTGCTGCGGAAAACTAACAGAGTGGAAAATACAAAAACACAAAAAGAAGGCAGAAAACAACTGAAAACACTGCTGAACAATCAAGCAGGAAAAAGACACTCACTACTGCAGGGAAATACCCAACTGCAGGAAGGGAAGGCATAAACTGCAGTAGCTGACCAGAGAGTAGCGATACAAGAGAACTAGATGCTGGAAAGAGCAGGTAGTTGGCGTAGGCTGTGTAACAATCCCGCACTGGACTAGTGTCTGGCTGCAGTTTAAGAAGAGCGTCCTTAATTGCATGCAGGTGTGCCAAATTAGATCCTCCTGCCAGTACACGTGTGCTGCAACAGAAAACAGCCAGAGGGCAGCAGAGCAGCACACAGATCATGACATGTGGCTTCTTTTCTCTGACTTCACATGACTTGAATTCGTAGCTACATCTGTTTCAGCCCGTGACTCCTGCAACCAGACGTGATGTCACGTGCAACCCAGCATTGGCGCTCTGTTATTTGTTTCTGACTTACCGTGCTGAATAAATGTATTAATGAGAACATAAATAAAATAAAACGAATAAATAGTTTAGAAATCTTTAAAAAAAAAAGGATTTAGTACTAAAAATGTCATTGCACGTGCTGCAACATGCGAACCATTCGTCCACCGTGCGGCCCATAATTACATTTCAAGCATTAAAAATCTAATTTTGGTTAAAGACATTCTATGTACTGGTGTATAAACCATTACAGAAACGTTACAAACAATTTTGGTAAATACTCTGACATAAATCTTACATTGGGTGGTGGTCTAATACATTTGGTCAGCACTGTAGTGTGTATAAGCCCAAATCTGTGACAACACTAAATGCAAGACAACATGAAAAGAAAAGGCAGCAACGGTCAGTTACAGTACATGTTTTACTGTATTACACAGTTGTGTAACGTACTCATTAAGGGGCGTGAAATCACGAAGAGCATTTGTGACATGATTTTACTCAGTAGTTGTGGGGAAAGCCATGAAATGATGCCACTATATAGTTTACCCACTGGGTGATTCTGGGAAGAGGTGGTAGAGAGGGTGGTTACATGTTTTGTCTGTGGCTGGTTGAGGTCAAATGGTGCAATTTTATACGTTCACCATAAGATGTCACTAGATCTTCAAGTCCTTCAAGTCTAGTCTCTCACACACAGTAAACACAGTCGGTTGTTGTCTTGCTTCGAAAAAAGAAAATAGCTGTTTATTTTGCTGTGTCAGCAAAACGTTCAACACATTTCACATCAATTTGTGTGACTCACTGAGAGCAATTGCCGTAAACATAACCACCAAACCATTATAACCATGAGCTGGAGATGACATGTATATGTGGTTCCTGCCTGGTCTGCTGGCTGTGGGTCTTTCTGCGCCTGCAGTGTTCTTCTGAGTACCGCTCACCACGATGGTCGTCCAGATAAGGATGCCATTTTTCCGAGGGAGAGCACAATGATTTCACACGCTGTAAAAAGTGAGTTATCAGGATTTGTTGAATGAAGAATGATCACAGAAGACACACACACAGTTGCACACATACCTCCAATGCATTTCCCTGTGCTCTTATCAGCTTATACGCAGCGATGACTGGAATCCAAAGAAGGATAAATGCTACCATGCACCATCCCAGAGCTAGTGCCCAGACTGGGTACTGGACTCTCCCATAGGTGGGGGGCGTGAAGGTCATCAGAGACCAGATCAGGATCACCTGTACAGAAAAAGTGACAACTAGCATCCATTCTGCGGTCCCAACTCTCGGTACATCTACAAAGTACCACACTGAACCAAAGAACGACTGTATGTGTCCCGAAAAGATGGGTCATCTTATATTTCGGGTGTAGAGATTTATACATGGAAACCGACCCTTGGCGCCAAATGACTTCTCCCCAAGCGAGACAGAGCTTTTCTTCTTGTCACTGAGTTTGGGCAAATTAGCAAAACAAGGGAAGAAGAATCCAGCCAACCATCCGTTCAGTTTCCATAACACTTGTCCTTGTTAGGGTCACAGATGAGGAAGGAAGAGTTATAATGTTAAATTTTAAGCTAATGGTGAGACAAGACCAAGACATACTGAACTAGAATAGAATGACGTTCTGACATTTTGGACTGTTGTTCACCATGATGGACAAAAGTGCACAGTTAGTTGGGCCAACTCTATCGCCGTCTCATTGCACTGCTTTTTAAAAATGTTTTTATTGCAATTCACTTTTTCAAATACAGGTCTTGGAAAATAGTGCTCAACTTATTTACAGGGTCGCACCAAACTGTGAATTTGGCCGGACCTAAGGTTTATTCTATCTCTAGATTTATGTTGTTTTTTCCCCATCTACTGATGGCCTTCTTCACTTGCATCGGAATCTCTTTGGATTTCATATTGGTAGCTCCACTCAGGCAATAATCATTGAGTGGGATTTTAATAGGGATGAACCGGATACTCGTTTTAGACTAGTATCCATTACGGATGATGCATTTTTGCAGAGTAAGAGCATGAAACGAGTACAGCTCGTCATGATCCATAATCGTCATGAAGGAACATCCTCATTGGTTAACTGCTTATGTATTCACTCTTCACGCTCTGTGATTGGCCAGTCACATACACATACAGTGACAGCCCCTCCAGCTGGTGATATAAAGTCACACAGATCATTAAAAAATAATTAAACAACAAAGTCTTACAGATCGCTTGCACACATACACAGCACACATATTGCTGAATAATAAACAATAAATACAGCAACTTCATACAGCAACTACAGTACAGATACGGATACAGATCCTTTAGATGGGTGAACAGATACAGATAGTGGTGTACTCGCTCATCCCTAGTGTTTGCAGCGTGCTCTTACCACTATCACACAGGGACTAAGGACGAACCAACACACTCTCCACCAAAGCCAATAGGTGCAACTCTTCTCGCCAAGCATCATCTCTGCATCTCTGATAAAAAGGTTTCCCCCTTCAGAAAAATAAACAAGAAGAACCATTTAATGAGCCAGGTCAATTTCATTTTCACACATCTTCCACTGTTACTTACCATATACGTAGACGACACCAATGATCTCCAAGAGAGCCAAAATGAGCAGAACCCAACTGGCAACAAACTGGTCGATGAGAGTCACCCAGTATATTCCTGCCTGTACACACATACATTGATCAGGTACGTCACATTCAGTGTGAAACACATCGGTAACACAAGACTTACCTGAGTGACACAAGGCAAACCCAGCAGGTAGAGAAGCACACTGGTCATTATGGTAAGAAGGGCATGTTTGGATGTGAAGCTTTTAGGGAAAGAGTCAATCAGGCAGGTCGTGATCACCTCTAAATCCAAGAACAGATCACAAGTTTAGGATAGTGTGCTGTGACTGCAATGGTCTACATTAGGTGTGTACAGGTATTCGGTCCCTGTACAATCTAATGAGACCCAATACAAGACTACATGATGCCCACTCTCCCGGTGGTATTACCATAGTGACCCAAATATAAGACAACCTTGAATATAAGACAACCCGCGTTTATGGGAAAATTATTATTTAAGATGAAAAAAAAATAATAATTAAAAACCAAAAATCATGTTTTCAATATCAGTGAAGCAATAAAAAATGATATATTTCTCAACTGCTCAACATGATTTTGCATCATTGATCACTGTTATCGTAAAATTTGCATCATAGTTCCTCCGTTGTTTGCTCACTTGCCCAACCGTTGAGACACTTTTTTGAGCAGAGAGGTTGCATCTCTCTAGGTTACTGTGTGAGTGACAGGAAAAAAGCTCTGACTCCCTTGAGCAGAAGTCGTTCAACACCACAAATATAACACAATATTTTTTGCTCCTATTTGGGCCAATACAGAATTTTAACAATATTTTTATGATTGCAGTTGTCGCTGCATCACACTGAAAGGTGTGTTCTATTATTTAGCCCCTGATGTCTCACCTATTCCTGCAAACTGACTGTCGAGACCAACAGTCAGCAGCATGAAAAAGAATAAAAAGGACCACAGAGGGGAAACAGGAAGTTTCGACAGAGCATCGGGGTATGCAATGAAGGCCAAGCCAAATCCTGCCCAAGCACACAGAAACAAATATTAGACAATTAGACATAATGATATAACGTTGATGCTGTGTTTCTGACTCACCTTCCTTTACCACTTCTTCGACAGGCACTTTGTAAACGTGAGCCATGTGGCCCAAGATGGAAAATATGGCAAAGCCAGCCAGCACACTGGTGCCTTGGAGAAGATAAAAAACATGCAGTATAATCAACTAATTTTGCATAACATATAACATTGATCTGCGATTGGCTGGCAACCAGTCCAGGGTGTACCCCGCCTCTCGCCCAACGTCAGCTGGATATAACATTGATTGAGTATTTTTTTTATTTTTACCCACATGACTATGACCCCTTGTACAAGTATAATCTATAAGCTGTGTCAAAAGATTACGCCTTTACAAGTTGAATAATATGTTTCTAATTGTGGTTGTGGTGTCGAACTGCATTGTGCTCTTACCAGCATTAGTGAGCGTCACAGCAAATGAATCCTTCAACATGTTGTTGTGGAATTTGCTATAGGAAGCAAGTGTCATGACTCCTCCCCAACCAATGGCCAAAGAGTAGAAGGTCTGAGTTGCAGCGTCTTTCCACACCTAAAACACACAGTGATGTTGAATCAAACCATTCTTCAGTCTATCGTTTATTAAATCCTCAAAACCATACTTGTGCCTCAGTCAGCTTGGTCAAGTTGGACCGGGAACCGATGTAGAACTCTATCCCATCTATTGCTCCCTCCAGTGTCACCCCTCTGATCAGCAGGATCACAAGCACCACGTATGGGAACGTAGCAGTGAAATACACAACCTGGACAAGCAACGGGCAAAACATCATGCTGTGATAATGGATATTTAATGAGCTTGATGCTTTATCTGGAGGCACACTGAAAGTACGGCTTTTGTAGGCTTAGGCCCTGTCCACACGGGAACAGTCCTGCTTTTTTGTTTTTTTTGAAGGGTTGAAAAAAAAAATCGCGTCCTCAGAGTGTGGGATCAGTAAATGGTCACCATCACACAGGTACATTTTCAAGCTGGATCACCAGGTGAAAATGATGAAATACATAAGGCACACCTATGTGTGCCGCTGTAAACACACACACAGACAAAACCACATGACATACCAAAACTGTAGAGAAAGAAAGAACACATGCACATAAGTCAGTCAGATTTTCAGTCAGTTTAAAGAAAAATGCTGTTTCAAGGCACCCAGAATGCCGTTGCCGTGTGGATGAAAGGCTGAAAAGATCAAATAGTTTGCCGTTTCAGTGGACAGCCAATTAGTCCATCAAGGGTGCATTCTCTTAGTTATCAACGTACTTTTCCTGATGACTTGATGCCTTTGATTAGCGTCGCAGCAACAAGGATGGAGCTGAGCAGCAAACAGAGAGCCAAGTGCCAAACGACTGGACCTGTCTCCTCGATACTACTGGATCTCTGTAGAGCCACACGACTAAGGAACAAACGAAGACACCTGTCATTTACAACCACATACAGTAGACCAATGTGTGCAAACGTGAGTGGGACATCCTTACTCCCAGTACTGCTCACTGGGGCTCTGCACTGGAACTCTTATCTTGTTGGTTGACGGACAGCTTATGTTTTCTTGAGTCCAGTTGGCCACTAAAACACCACTTATATTGCAGTACACTACAGAAAGAGAGAAGACAAGTCAATGGTTTGCGTATACATGTACATCATGGAGTTTTCACATCATAATCTTTGAGTTGTACATCTAAGTAAAAAAAAAAAAAAAAAACACCTTTGGGCGAGTCGCTGCAGTTGCTGTCAGCCCAGCCGATGCAACTGGACCAAAGTAGGGGAGACTGGAAGGATGCAAACATGTAATACAGGCTGTAGGCGATGATGACATTGTAGTAGATGGACACTATGAGGGTCACCATCACCATGGCAACACCAACACCTGCAGCAAATACGGAACAATTGTTCTTCTGACTTCTGTTGTTCCTTGACTAGGCACAATTTCCTGTGTAGTTCAAATAACATTCCCTTGAAGTCGAATAAGAAGGCTATGAATAATTTATGAAGGCGGAAACAGACTTTATGCATTAGCTTCGGTTCAACTAACGTCATTAGTGGTCTTATTTATCTACTATTTGTTGTCCATTTGATATATTTACTATGAACAGTTTCGCCTATGCTTTATTAGTGAGGCGTTCAACAAACGCAACCAATTTTTATTACCATTTTAATACTATAGAAGTGAAAGTTGGACATACATTACAGTAGAACAGAGGTGTAGGATTATATTGTTTTATTAAACTGTTAGCTGAATAGATGAACATTGGTTTAAGTAGATGAAAGGGGAGAGAGAACACAAAGATAAAAATGCATGATCAGCTGGCACCAGCCGGCTTCAGCAGTCAGATAGGATGTACTATCCTGGGAGGGCATGTGCTCTTTTGTACAGAAAAAGGTGCCACTTCAGCTAAGACACAATGCTCAGCTGTTGTCATCACACACATATCACCAAAGAATGCAAGGAATGGCGAATCTACAACAACAAAAGGGAGAAGGGACTAGCGAACAAGACCGACTCTCTCTCCTTCTGGTCAGGAAGCCGCAGGAGGACATGAGGAGAAACAGTTAGCCCGGATATCCCAGGAATGGGAAATGATTCTGTCTGAATTATTTTCAATACATTTTGTAAATTGTCAATTGGAGTGTGAGTCTTCTATCCTTCTCATAATTGGAGTTTAACGAACATGTAAGGGGAGGTCAAATTAGTTTAATTCATTTACTAAAGTGGTCCTTGTGGTCTTAATAGGGTGCGGAGAATTTCATCTCCAACAGTGGACAGCTTGTCTAGCTGAATCGTTGGGCAAATTACTTTAGAAAAGTAATTTGTTATAGTTACTAGTTACTTTCCCCAAACAGTAATTTAATTACTAAATGAATTACTCTTTCAAAAATGGAATGAGTTACCAGGCAAAGTGGTTCTTGCGTTACCTTTTTGAAAAACATTTTTTGCTGTTGTAAGCTTCCTATATCAGTACATAATGGAACAATCTACTTGTGTTCGGTTGATGTTCGAAGGGAATGCATATACCATCATTTTTCATTCATACTGCTCCGATTCTGAAAGTAAAGTCATTGAACATCAGGTAGACACAGTCCTTGAAAAACAAACAACGGTGAGACGTTAAAGCTCCACTGACCACTAACCATTATCATTAGTGTTAATCTTCAATCCAACAGGTCGGACATTCTTACCCTGTAGTATTGGCACTGCTCTCCACACATGAATTGGTCCTTGGCTGCAGAATTGTCCCAATGCACTTTCCAGGAAGAAAAGAGGAATCCCAGCAACCACCAACATCACAAAATAAGGTATAAGAAAGGCTCCTGCTCAAAGATAAAGGACTGGAAATGAATGGTTTTCTGTAGTAAAATACTTTTGATCAAATACACTCACCCCCTCCATTCTTGTAGGCCAGATATGGAAATCTCCAGATATTCCCGAGGCCAACAGCATAACCGATTGTAGAGAGGATGTACTCCTTCTTACTGGCCCAGTTCCCTCGGCTTGAGTTCTTATCACCCTCATCCACATGCAGGTTCTGTTCCAACACATTGACATGCAAAATGTGACAGTCATTTCACCCTCTGTGCTCCAACAGCATCACAGTTTGTGTGTCAATAGCAGCATCTTAAGCAAGCATTCCTCTAAAATAAGAAGCGGAGATTGATTACAGTCTGATTTCACTTACAAGTGAGTACACGCTTGCATCACTCAAGACTGCCTTAAGGCAAATTCACTGACAGTATTCATTAAAACTGAATGCACAATATCCAGGTAAAGGTACGCTGTCCAATATCCAATGAGATATCAAGACCACAATGCTCATTCCCTGAATCTAACACGATATATAATACACCTCAATCTCCATTATCATCTGTTTTATATAACAAAATAAGCATGCATTTATTGCAAAGTTGCAAAATAAACATGCATACTGTGCAGTAAGGGTGAAGGCTTACCTGGTCAACAACAGCAGGGTTTGACCAAATGAAATCCTTCACGTTGTTCCAGATGTATTCCCTCATGTCCTCTCAGTTTCTCCTACACTCCTTCTGGGTGTCTTGGTAGAAAATATTCAGATAGGTTTGTTTAAAGGCTCTGCCAGATTAGGCAGAAAGCTCTTCCACCAATCACAAGGACTCACCTGACCCCCACTAAATACCTGTGTGTGTGTGTGTAATGTGGGATTCATTACTCCTTGAAGTTTACACAGTCACATGATGCAGTCTGGTGACCAAAAATCAAGTTTGGTTCAAATGTATGCAGGTCTATTGAGACATTTTTGCATTTGGCCTGTTTTTCCATCTGTTTATGCTTGTGTGAGTAAACACGCTCTGACCGATGATGGAATGGATACGCATAATCATGGCGAGCGTGACCTATCATCACAGTCTGTGTCGGGTGTTTTGCTGCTGTCATGATAGTTTAGTAGAAAACCGTACAGCACAAAACACATTTTTAGCAACGTGAGCCTGGCAGAGCTCCGTGTGTATGCGCAACCCCGGACACGGCCACAAAACAATGCACAACCACGGTGGATGTGCGACAAACATGCTGTTGTGACTATCGTCAACAATTGTAGAGTTTCTATAATATTATGATAATACTTGCCCATAAAAACAACATTTTTTGCCACCTGAGCCAGATGTGGTAACTTTAACTAAAGTTCAAATGTATAGCACCACTATAAGGCAGTAGAACCATGTAATTTCTCCCATCCAAGTTATGAGTTAACATTGTTAAAGAAAAGTTCACTATACTTAAATACACTATATACAAAAAATGTAATAAATGTTAAAAACATGCTATAGCTACCTCCATATTATAAACATGATAACACACATTTTTGTGATGTACTACTGTAGTGATCCCCAGCCCCCGGGCCGTGTGTTATTTGGTACCGGGCCGCACTGAAAGAAAAAAATATTTCCATTATTTTTTTTTTATGTTTTATTTTGAAAAGTGGCCAGATTCTCTCTGTTACATCCATCTCACTTGACGCATGTCCATTGTGCGTGTGCTAACTTTATCTCCTGCCGCACAGATAGACTACTACTGTATTTTTACCATTTTTCTTTCACCTCATATTTGGTCTCAAATGCTGATACTATGTGGGAATGCATAAAGGTAAGTTTTGATGACTTATTGAGTGCTAATGTGCACATTTGTCTCAAGTTAATTCATGCTAGCACACTGCCTCTTACCACACACGTCAAACAGCGATGTAATAATCTTTCTAGAAAAACTTGAACTGGTGGATGGTGGGTCGGCATTCATTTTGTGCTTTTAATTTGATGTTATTCATGTCTTAGTTTGACACAATACATAATAAATAAGATAAATTGTACCCCGCCTGTCGCCCAAAGTCAGCTGGGATAGGCTCCAGCATGCCCCCGCGACCCTAAAGAGGAGAAGCGGTATAGAAAATGGATGGATGGATGGATAGATCGCTATAGTGTACGAGCCCCCCCCCCACCCTCCCGGTCCGCGGGAGATTTGTGGGAACACAAGCCGGTCCGTGGGGGACCACTGTACTACTGCATTTCAATGTGTGTTCTATGAAGAGCTAAGAAATGAAAAAAAATCTGCAAATGAAGTACTCTGTTTTTGTACAAAATGTCCCAGCATTCATGATAACAAGCTCGTTATTCGATAGGAACAGACACACAGTAACACAGACTGTCCTGATCCAGGTCAGGACCATGCCCAGACTGGTTGGAAGGAGAGCATACAGGCAAGTGGAGGCCATCCACACGATTGAGTCACTTTGATTTTGAGGGTATTTCTGATTCCAGTCCTCAAGAGTTAAATTATTCGGGTTTGTCAACAAATTACACTTAACTACCGATAAGTAGTTTTAACATCATCGAGATCTGGAATGAGTGATTTAAGAGTTTCCTTTTTGTTTTGGAGCTGAAGAGCAATGATAAACATATTCTCATTTTAAAGACTAGTATTGGTAAATAAGTCAGATTTGTGACAAAAAGTCAATCATTACAATGTTGGCCCTTCTTCACTACGTTTCCCCCCAGAATTTTACTGTTCTTTACATCAACATCAAATCGATGTGAATATTAAAAACATGAAGAGCAAAGGAGTAAAGGTAGTGATACAAAGTTGACTTACTACTAACACTTAGTCCACAAGAATATTTTATAGCACCTGTCTGCATCTTGCAGCTCACCCTGAGGCAATGACTCCTGCATCTACAGAAAAACAGGTCACTGCGACACACACTCGCTGACTCAGCTCAAAAGAAATAAATAAGAACAGTAAAGCACAACATTATTTCATTGAAATGAGAAGGATTTGTCATTGAATTGACAAATGACACACAAATGCCCTGTTTGACTTTTTCCCTTGTTGAAGGCTCATAAACCTTATTTTTCCTCATTAAACAGAAACTCATGAATCTTATCAGGTCTACCTCAAGAACAACAGAGAGGAGCTTGTCTGAATCATCTACAATGTGTCCTTAAGTGTCCTTAACATGGAGGCGACAACTTAAAAAAAATGTATCCTCATGTGACACACACATCTTACTATGCCCTGCAGCAAAAGGCACAGATTCATTTGGATGAAATCTTTGCATTGTTTTGTTTATAAATATGTGGCGAATATGCTCCACAACCCCCAAATTAATCTAACTTGTACTCATGAAAAGGTATAGAATCACTATCGAATCCTAATAAATCCCCATACAGGTTGATAAGTTTTTCATTGCATGGTATAACTGCTGTTTTACTATGCACATGACAATAAAACTCTCTTGTATTTCTTGTATAAGTTTTCTGCGGACTATAATAGCAAAAAAAAGTAGTGCATAGTATATCGTAACGTGTTGGGAAAGAGAGAGTACTGCAAGTTACCCAGCATAATTTAGGCATGTATGTTAATGTCGCGTAAACGTTTATTTTGGTGCACACCTAGTGCAGTGCAGTTTATATTATGTGTCACATATGTATTAGCTTGTGGTCAGTGGTGATTGCTCTGACTGCACCCCTAAAATGTCCCAAAAAAACCCCAAAAAGTGGTGAAATATGTACTGCTGTGTGTACATTTTGTTGACTAAATATGCGCTAGAAATGCTTTCATCTTTTGTTCAGAATGAGCTACTTAATCACAGGTAACTGACACAACTGCCTTCTCATTCATCCCCTCAGCGCCACGGCACTTTTACACAGTCGGACGCTGAGTGTATACTGACTTTGATGGGGAGGCGTAGAGTGGGTTGTTCCACTGTGTGAAACTAGACGGTCATTGGATAAATGTTGGCCTGGACGCCTGGTTTCTGCATGATGATTGGATGATCTGTTTGAGGCGGAGTCCCTTTTGATTGACAGTGAAATGAGCGAACCAGCGATTTTGAAGTATAACCCTCCACCGGAGCATGTTCCAAGTTTTTCATTCCGTTGTCCTGAACTGATCCGGAGACTTTACCGATCCCCAGCGACTTTGTCTTTGGTAAAAACGACTAGCGTTGTGTTTGGCGACTCTCTTCTGTCACTCTGCGGTTTCTCTCCCCAACGAGCAGCGGCAGCTGCGGAGCTTGTCCCCCCCGTCACGATCACGCACACTCATAGTCGGTCGCACAGTAGCCTCGCGCAGCGGCTTCAGCTGCACATCATGGCACATACTAGAATTTGCATATAAATATGCATATAAAACACATTTATGATGTAGGCCGGAAAAAAATGAGCGTCCCCTGTTTGCACCATGAATGAGGTGAGTGTTTTGGTTAATGACCCGTCCCTAAGCAAGTTGAAGATTGCCTCTGACTATGTATGTACAACTCAAACTCGCCATCATATATTTAATGGATTGACGGTCCAGATGTACACTGAAAAGTGAAAACATCCTAAACCTTCACGTGCTCAAAGACAATAAAAGTTGAGACTTGTACATAAACAAGTGCGCTCACTTTATTGCAGCGATGTCATGAATGTTGCTTGCAACTCCAGAAAGATAGCAAATATAGCAGCAACATGTACTGAAGGAAAGACTATTTATTTAAAACTTCACATTAGACAGAAGTCTTACGTCAACTATTTAGACAACATGATTAAATTCATTGAAGTGCAAGAAAAACAACAAAACAAAAGAGAGGAAAGGTCAAAGTCGTGATTGTAGATAGGTTACAACGAGATTAATGTCCATCATCTGGCTAATCTAAAAAAGATAACATCATCTGCAACATAACAGGACGTGTATCTGTACGAATAAGAAAGTGATGGACCCTAGATTCCATTTGTAACAGTTCTCAACAGTTCTCAAAATGGTCAATTCCTTGAAGTAAACTAAGTGTTTATTAATACTTCAAGGCTTTATTGATCAATCGGAACATCTAGTGGATTTATCAGGACTACAAAACAAAGTTCTTTTAAAGAGGTTGTGCGCCACATTTAAATGTCAATGCTGGAGGCCAAACGCAGGCAGAGCGATGAATCCGATGGGATGTCCTGGCGACTGATCTCGTTCCCATCCAGACGCAGAGTTTCAAGTTTGGAGAAGTTGGTAACATCCACAATGCTGCAGAAACTCCCCAATGTAAATTCTACAACCAGAGAACATTCAAGTAGCTGTTGGTTGTGTTCACTGTAGTACCTTCTCATACAAACATGCACACAACTTGCTGCGGCTTACATCTCAACTTCAATAATAACTCCTTATTGTTGCTTGTATTCATATTAATAAAGAGCAGTACAGTGTTCCCTCGTTTATCGCGGGGGATAGGTTCCCAAAATAATAAGTGAAATCTGCGAAGTAGCCAACTTTATTTGTAATTATTATAAGTTTTAAGGATGTAAAACCCCTCACGATACACTTTATACACTTTTCTCAGACAGGCTTGAACATTGTCTCACATTTCTCTCTTGTTTACACTCTCAAAGTTCTAATTTCGCTTGAATTTTAATGATCAATCTACTAGGTTGGATACAAGAAATTATTAAGTGACTCACGTATTCACTCTGACAGTACCTCGCCCTGGCGCTGTTCGACTGTAGCATTTTTGTATCCTTGTTAAAACATATCGCTCCTGCCGTCATCCTCCTGCTCTCCTCCTACTCCTTTAACCGAAGATTCATTTAGCCGGTTAGCGTCTTCTTCTTCTTCTATTGTTTATTGGCGGTTAGCAAGCAGCTCACAAAGTTAGCGAGTTTGCTAGCGACTATTGACCACAACATGAAACAGCACGAAGGAGATAGATTGATAATCAGGACGCAGGAGCGCAGTGGGCGGGTTCTCCCTTAGCCAATAAGGACTGTTGTGGCTCTATATTTAGCCAGCTATTGTCTACTGTGGGTTCCTAATATGCTCATACAGGCACATAAAAACACACTGGGACTAGACGGAGCCACACACGTCTTCAAATCTCACATGAGTACACAACACCCTCAACTGGTAGCAGTAGTAAGTACAATAACAGACACACAACATTGGTAAATGGAATATTTTTGTAATTAGAGCATACGAAACCTGTTCACCACCTTTTAAATGCAGTTTTTAACACTAAAAGGTCCCCCAAGACATGAAATAACACCCCTATAATCACCTTTACATTCCTTTCACCCAATATAGCAATGTAACACTTGTGACACTTAGTGACCAGTGTACAATACTACATACTACATACTACAGTGTGTCTTTCAATGTGTTTTCTGAATGTCTTATATTTATATTTTAGTTCATTTAGTCATTTTTATGCTTGAAAACACTTAACTTAGGCCAAGAATACGTACATTTTGCTCACACATGCATATTTTTGTGAAATTCGAACCGCAATGTGGCGAAGTACGACTGTATATACATATGAAAATTTACATTTATAATTGCAACAAACCACCTGAGATTATTTGTTTTAGTTTACCGGTAGTTTAGTTACACAATCTGGTGTGTGAGCACTTTAAACATCCGGAGTTTGCTTTGCGTTACTGCATGCTTAAAAAACGTTATAATGACAGACCACTTAAAAATTACATTTTACAGGTTTTTACTGAATAAGACACCCAGAATTTACTGTACATGAATAAAGGATGTGGGATTTACCATGTGAACTATGACCTACGGCTTTTTTCGAGTAAGGATTTTCATAATCAAATTCATTGTTGATTAATATTCAAATGATGGTTTGTTTGTTTTTTTAAAAGAGCAGAGCTAATGGCGATCCCGACACATAAACGGATCTCATTTGGAACTTTTTACACCTCAAAGAAACAGGTTAAAACGCTCTGATAAACAACTAAAAATGGTAGTAGGCTTGGACAATAATTGTCCCACAAATTATTGCTGATAAACGATATTATTGTCAACATTATTTTGAGACCATATTATCTTTAATGGAATGAAGTAAGTACAGGTAAGTACAGGTCAAATTAGCACAAATTAGGCCGTTTTTGTATCAAAACTATAACAAAAACAAAGACATATTTTGTAAAAATATATGTTCAGCAGCAGCTGGTCACCCCCCATGCTGTCACAATGGCACAATCTTGATCACGTGACATTTTTATATGATTCAACGGTGAGATCTGTAGTCGAAACAGACTCCTCCAAATCAAATCGTCGAATAAGTCGACGGCCGTATATGACCCACGGGCCGTAGTTTGCCGATGCCTGCCCAAGTTTGTCATTCAAACAGGCCAGTAGGTATGACTGGCATATGCCTTATCAATTCTTCCTGGCAAAAGGCTAATCATGACCAGGGAAATTGACTTTTTTCAAGCCACGCTTAAACAGAAAATGCCACCACTGCTTACCTTTGATTTGGTTGGCTTGGAGATAAAGATGCTGCAGGGTGGTGCTAATTGGAGGGATTCTCTCCAGCTTATTGAAGCTCAGGTCCAGCTCCACCAGCCCTGTCACATTGAAGGTGTTAGAGGGGATGCCCTTGTCTGTGAGCTGGTTGTGGGCCATCCGCAGGTACTGCAGCTGTGCCAAACTGCCCAAGAAGCCCTCAGACAGAGAGGCGATGGAGTTGGAGTCCAGGTAGAGTTGGTGCAGATGTTCAGGGAGAGCTTCCGGGACCTTGGAAGCAAAGCGTACAGGGAGACTCGAAGGCCACAAATTAGTTGTACATAAAAAGCCAAACCTACCTTTGTTAATTTGTTGTTGCTGATGTCCAACAGTGTGAGGGATGTGAGGGATTTCAGTGATGCACCCAAGTCTGTGATGGCGTTGTCATGGAGATGCAGGATCGTGAGGTTATCCATTCCCTCT
This sequence comes from Dunckerocampus dactyliophorus, assembly GCF_027744805.1. Lineage (NCBI taxonomy): Eukaryota > Metazoa > Chordata > Actinopteri > Syngnathiformes > Syngnathidae > Dunckerocampus > Dunckerocampus dactyliophorus. The sequence goes on along the minus strand of NC_072826.1, from coordinate 11,397,368 downwards.
AGGTCTGAAGGTGTTACCTAGGCAACATGTAATTTAAGGACTTCTGCTGATCAGCAGCAAAAAACCTCACAAAAGGAGCGCAAATTGAAAAATACACACACTAAAATTGCGTGGCTTGTCACATCCTGGGGAGCGCAAAAATGAACCCCTTCTGCCACTCCAACATGTATTGCATTTTGAAAAACACCAAGGCAACCAAAAAGTAAAATTCCTGAAATGCTAGTTTAGCTTAGTTTAGTCAAAATAGGTAACCTCGTAGATGCCTGACAGCAATAATGCTGCAAATCATTACTGGTAAGTGGCGATAAGGAAAAGGTTTCTAGTATAGTGGAACCCTAAAGTCAAACACAAACCATTCTCTGACACTAGTTGACTTTGTTGTTGTAACTCCCCCCCCAAAAAAATCCCACAGCAAATTTATGTAACATTTGACATTGTTAATTCTACAAGTGTTAACGCTAAGTTAACAGGAGAGCATACAGTATTATTGTACTTTCAATTGTAACACATTTGGAGCATTCAACCTCAGAGGCGCCACTATATACTGTATGTACTGTATGTCCCTCTACTACTGCAAAGAGTTACCTTTTCAATGCTGTTATGGTTGATTCTCAGGTCTCGTAGGGTGCGAGGGAGGTTAGGAGGGATGCTGGTCAAATTGTTGTGTTGTAAATAAAAACGCTCCAGTCGTTCCAACTTTACAAATGCCTGAAAGCAATACAGAGATGGTTCAAACCCAACATGACAAAGGTCCCTGTGTCCACCAGGTGAACTGTCTACAGGTGGCCCTCGGTTGACGATGTTCCGTGTTTCCTGGTTACAAAAACCCCCGCCTCATAAATGAATTAAAAACTTCATTTTGTTATGTAAACACGATACTCGCTCGAGAACTAGTTCTTGCGCTGTGCACGGCAAGAATGGAGTGTGTGCCTCGAGAGGGCGGCGGAAGAATACAGTGTATGCTTGTGCAGCTACACTGAAGACAGACAACATTGCTTATTAGGTAACTTTTTGCACTTCATTATGACTCTCAAGTGGCAGTGTGCCAAAGAAAAGGAAAGCCATGTATTGCATTAATAAATGTAAGGATTTTTGCATTTTATTCACTATCCCAAATAGCACACACTCTATGCTGGTGAAATAAGTGGAAAAGGTATAAAACTGAATTCTAAAAACTTAAAACGGAATTTGGGAAAAAATATATAAAATAATATATAAATTATATATATATATATATATATATATATATATATAAATACAAATAAATAAAATAAATAAAAAATAAAATAAAAAAAAATTAACGGAAAAAACGAAATTTGGGGAAAAAATAAAACAGATAGGGTTCATAGGGATTCATAAGGCCCGAAGATAGATGTGTTAAAAAAAAAGTCACACATTCTAAATCACACCACAAATTGATCTATAACCATGTCAAAGGATTAGTCCTACTCTAAAAGAATTTTGCACGCCCATTTATTCCAGTTTAATCTTTTATTGGATGGACTTTTATTGGATCTTTTATTGGATTAGCGATCTGACTCACAGAGGTTTGTTACAAAAGCCAAACAATTGTTGGTTATGCTGTGTAATAAAAAAGTAAATTCAGCAATACCGTAAAGCACCGTGTATAAACCGCACTTTTTTTCCACTGGTAAGAAGCAAAAAATGGGGGTGCGGTTTATACACGATGACAGGTCTGTGACCAGACGCAGAAATTGACGAGAAGCCCATTTTACAATAGCCGTTGTGGGTCAGACAGTTGCTTTGACTTTAGCGCCCTCTGCTGTACAGTTGCTGAAAATGCTTGTGTATGCAACTAACTTATCTGACGGCTGTCTGTATTTTCACACAGTGAAACGATCTCCATATACACTGAAGCTAACCTAAGCTTCCATTAAAACATTGCAGTTGTAAAATACAGTACAACGTTGGAGTTTATTCAAATTCACACTGAAGCAATGCAATAAAATAATAATAGAGAAAAAGAGAAGCAGTGAAAGATAAGATATCAAAACATCTCTGAAAATTGCAAATTTCTTTATTTTGATTTATTATTATTATTATTATTATTATTAATAATCTGTGCTTAGCCATAATATTAAAGATCTAGATGCCGAAGTTCAGATTTCTCCTTTATTCTTCATTTTGAAATTGCTTAGTACCTTTACGCATGTTGATTTGAGATGAAAGAGTTGGCAAGCATTTATGAACTAAACATTTTTTTTTTCCCCGCCATGAGCCTGAAAATGGGGGTGCGGTTAATACACGGGTGCGGTTTATACACGGTGCTTTGCGGTACTTTCGTTGCATTATTTGTAATGCTTTGAAGAGCTATTTTCATCATATTCAATCACACAAATTTATGTTTGTAACAAAAGCTAAAAAACAAACAAAAAAACAATCGGTACCGGATCCGGTCGGATCGGCAAGACTATAAAAAAAATTGGAAGCCAAAAAGTGTGGATCGGGACATCCCTAACGAAAATCAAATTATACAAAAATTGGGACGTACAAAAACCAAGGTTGGAGTGTATTTATTATTTTTATTTTTGTATTTTACATGTCCTTCATGTGTTCTGTGTATGGTGTGAGTGACTTTGGAGTTCATTTAGGTATAAGTTCCGACTTTCACTATCACACTTACATCACAGTCAAGGAACGGAACTCATTCGTAACCCGAGGACCACCTGTATACCTGTATACGTACTGCCCGCTATCCAGCTAACATGCAATCAACTAGTTTGTGAGCTTTGCTGTGACTGAAACATTTACCTTCTCACTGATGGCATCATGCGTGAGTTGGTTGTGGTGCATCATCAGCCACACCAGATTGGTTGCGTTGACCAGAGCAGAGTCAGATACAGACGTGATAGCATTATTTTGGAGGTACAAATACTTAATCCGAGAGGGGATGGTCGGCATGGCTGTCAGGCCTCGTCCATCACAGTACATGGCGATGGGGAACGTTGGTGGACAGTCACACTCAGAGGGACACTCTCCTCCTGTGGTGTCCGCCTGGAGAGAGCTTCGTCCGCTGTAGAGCCACGCGAAAGGATCATATCCATGGGTGGGAGACAGTGGAAGCAGGGCAGATAGGAGGAAGATCAGCTGACGCATGGCGTCACTTACACTAAAGCCGCCTCAACCTGAACTGAGAGAGAGAGAAAGAGTTAATTCGCTCACAATGTTTTAATAATAAAAACGTGCAGAATAAACCACCTGAGACTTTTTCCACTGAGGGTCGCATGTGGAAATGTTAAACGATGCAAGGGCCATTTTCAGATTTTGTAAAAAGGCTAAAAAAAAAGATGTTTTATATGTATTTAAATACAAACCTTTGTTAGCTTTATATTATACGTGACAAAGCATATTAAAAGCACCTCTTATTACACCTTTTTGCTCTTTTTCCCATCATTGTTGTCGTTTTTTTGTTTAATTTAATTTCTAGAATAAAAAATGAGCCGCAAATGGCCCAGGAGCTGTAGTTTGGACACCCCTGACCTTATGAGAAGATGTTTCACAGGTCAAATGTGCTCGGACGCTGAAACATCGAAATACGAGAAGTGTAGCTGCTGGCATATTTTGGTAATTGGAACTGCCTGCTGGGAGTCACATTCTTAGAAGTTTTAATCCACAGGGAATCCAGGGAGGAGGAGTAAAAAAAATGTTAGCGAGAGAAATGAAAACTTGGTTACAATGGCAGCTTTGTCAACGGGCCTCAGAAATGGTCCGGATTCTGCAGCGGACAGGAGATTGAGGTCTGAGGAGCAAACAATATGCTGGTTTGATCCCATCAGCACGTGTTTATGGGAGCTCCTATTAGGCCTCATACCAAGATAATTGGCCATAAAGACACACTGATGGACACATTCTTTCACATGCATATGCACACATACACACACACACACACATACATGACACAATTTACCTGATTTGAGAGATAGGCCCCTCTGCGTCCCCCTCTCTGTCTGCAAGTAGTGTTCCCAGTCTGGAGGGTACGATGACCAACACTTAAAAAAAAAAAAAAATAGGCATCAAGGTCTCCACCCCTTTTCTGTTCATTCACCAAGATGGTTGCTTCCACTCCCTCATCCACCCTCCTGCACCCCCTTTTCTTCATACAGGCATGGGTGAGCTATCTACAGTATCTCTCCATTGCCATATCATTGGATGTGGGGTATTTACCTGGGGATTGCTATGATATGCTGCGTTGTACTAACATGATTTCATTTCAGCAGCATCTTATTCATCATGCAAACACTGATGATTGACGCTCAGCAAACACTGGCATATGTTGCTGAGCTGACTGCTTCCTCTCTCTTTTTAAGGGTTAAATGAAAACACGTGTGACCGTCCCCACATGCTGTCTGTCTGGACTTAATGTGGGTTACTTCCTGCCTCTCCAGCTGACTTCGTGTTCACTCTTCTCATTTCTCAGTGTTGCTTGAATTGCCATTGCTGCTTTGCTAAGTCACAATACTGAATAAAAACTAGTGTTGGCTGGTTGGCTAGTGCTGTTTGCGCTGGAAAGTGTGACCCAGCATCGTTTGGAATGTACCCGTCCGCTGCAGAAGCTGTAATCAACTTGTGCAGATTATTTACTGCTAAATGCTTTGTTAGTTCTTCCACCACACAATCACACAATCAGTTTTTTATGTAGTTGTTTTCTCCATCAGCACAGGTTTATTTGTTCTTGTGAAACTTCCTGGTATAAAGTTTCTTATATATTTTTTTGGATGAGGTCAGCATCAAATTTGTTAGTTTCCTGTCTTGAGACGTGTTGTCAGGCCGCCTACCTTCATTTGCTGCTTGTTTGTGGCTTTTGCTGCCTTCACTTTTGTCTTCAGCCAGTAAAACTACTGGCTTGAGCATTCAGATGTACTGAATACTCCATTTCTTTGTCTTGTCTTGTTCTTGTAGCTTCTGTGTGAATGTGAGCAGAGATTATAGGCCTGTACAAAGTAGGGGTGGACGGTGGATCCTCACACATTTATGATTCAGCATCCACGGCCCCACAAATTTGCAGATTTTTTGTCAAAATGAGTTTTTCTTTTCTCTAGGCTCCAACAGTGCAGTGCACCAACAGTGACTTTTCCCTCCCACTTCGTCCCGTGAGCCGAGTTCTGGTCGGTTTTCGTTGCGGAGGAAAGTAGTTCCGGCTAGTTGCTGGGGTCTCTTAAGTTAAGCGTTTTGCTTGTCAAAACAATATGCATTCAAAAGAGTGATACATTTGCATCACAAAACCATTGCCCACAAAAAAGTCAGACCTCTCGATTACTCTGCGTTATTTTCTCTCCGTTCGTATCACTTGCCATGGTGAATCTCTTACTCTGTGATCGATAGCAGCGTCTATTTAAGGAAGCCACGTGCACGCACTGAAGCGGGACCGGTTTCCCCTGGCTTGATTGATTCATCTGTGTCTGTTCATCCTGGTTTGGGCTTTGTGCAACCAATTAAGCCGAGACACTCTTGTTTTGGGTTGGTTGAGCTCAGCTCAGTCATCTATCCTAGATGTCTGAATCCTACTTTTGTGCAAAAGGCCTCTAAAAATGGTGTAAAAATCAAGTAGCTAAGCAGTTTTATGTTTTGGATTTTGTTCTTTACTGTACAGTACACAAAATGAACCGTACCGTGACTTTAAAAGTGTACAGTTCCACCCCCAGTCACTATTCATCTTTTTACGCCCCTCAGCAGTCAAAACACATCAACAAACTCCAGTGAGCACACTCCTTTCGCAGCCAAACAAGCCCATACTGAACCATGCCTCCACCGGTTCTCTTCTGTGGTCTTCCAGGCTCTTTCATGCTCTTTATTTTGAAGAAACTGTTGATTTGCTCTTTCACTCCTAATGGTTTTGCAATCTTTCAATACATATATACGTTTTTTTTAGTTAAAACAGTTGCTTTGATATTGTCACATGTTCCAGAAAGGAGACATAAAAAGAAATGACGCGATGCATCTTGCAACTATCCCCCGCTACCAGGTCGGAGGTCACTTGTTTGAGCAACCTGCTGTTTCACTCTATTTGTGTGCCAGAGACATGAACCGAGATGACCCTTTCAGCTTCATGAAGTTCATACCTGTGCAAACACACCATCCAGAGATCATACATAAACTGACCCAGACTCAAAACCTCACACAAACCCTTCCCCAACAAGTCTTTAGGCATAACCTGATGGGAACCCACTTTATGTGATTTATACACCCTGCTTTGTACAGCCTTACACACTCTGCTGTACGCTCACAGCAGCCATAAACCATGGTCCCTTCCTGTATGGCATAAAAATGCAGCGGTACAATACTGTCAAACAGTGCTTATCACCATATGCACTCATTTAAATGATACAGAGACGTTATTGAGTGAGGTGTGAATCAGTGAAATGTTTGGAAAAAGGAGAAACTATTTTGTATTAATGGTGCACAGGCTCTTTAAAGTAATGTGAGCCAGCACCTCAGGGCGCAGGAAACAACATAAAGCACACAATGAAAAGCAGATGTCTGCAAATACAAAGTGATGTTACATCACTCAAGGTTTTTAACACATAATTAAACATCAGGTTTGTGTGCATGTCATTGCTTTGACTCAAACTAAAGGCAGTTTGTGGCAAAAAAAAGACAGAACAACCAAATGTGTTAACCTGAAAGGAAGAAGTATTTTCCATGCATACGTACTTTCCTAACATCCATCCATCCATCCATCTTCTATGCCGCTTATCCTCACAAGGGTCGCGGCTATGCTGGAGCCTATCCCAGCTGACTTTGGGCGAGAGGCGGGGTACACCCTGCACTGCTCGCCAGCCAACCGCAGGGCACTTTCCTAACAGTCTTACCAAAAAGAACGAAATGAAAATAAATTAAAATGAGGGAGAGTCATTCATCAATACTTCAATAATTCTGTATTTTTGTGTTTCTGTTTTGAAAGTCCTCATGGTACACTAATATTCTGTGGTAAGGCCAGCCTATGCGATTATAAAAGAAACAATGCCCCCTGCTGTCAGCGACCGGAAGTGTTGCTGAGAGACACATTTACGTGTTCAAGGCTTTAAAAGGTGAAATCATTTCAAGCAGGTTGTGCCAAACTTAAAGTTGGAATCCAAAATGCACCAGTGAGATGCTCTAAACTATTTCATTAATAATTGTAAATGTAGAATGTAGGTCTGTAGGTCTACTTGGTGTAATACTCTGTGTGGAGTTTGCATGTTGATTGGCTGGCGACCAGTCCAGGGCGTATCCCGCCTCTCGCACAAAGTCAGCTGGGATAGGCTCCAGCACACTCACACAGAAAATGAATGAATGAATGCATGAGTTTGCATGTGCTTGTGTGGGTGTTGTCCGAGTACTCCGGCTTCCTCCCACAGTCCAAAATGTTACGTTAATTGGGACTATAAATTGTCAATAGGCGTGAATGTGAATGCGAGTGTGGGTATGCGTCCTGTAATTGACTGGTGACCTGTGGCCCGTTGCACAAAACTAGGATAAGGGATTAAGCCGGGATATCTTGGTTATCCAGGCTCAATTTGTCCATGATTTGGTTGCACAAAACCTACATGGCCCTGTGTGAAGAAGTGATTTCCTTCCGTTAAAACATACTGTAACTTAACTGAGATTAATTGAGATCTATCAGTGTGAAAAAGGATATAAAGCCATTTCTAAAGTTTTGGGACTCCAGCGATCCACAATGAGAGCCATTATCCACAAATGGCAAAAACATGGAACCAAAATCACACCAAGAGCGCAGCCACGACTCATGCAAGAGGTCACAAAAGACCCTACAACAACATCCAAAGAACTACAGGCCTCACTTGCCTCAGTTCAGGTCAGTGTTCATGAAACCAACATAAAAAAAGACACTGGGTAAAAACGACCTGCATGAACAAAAAGAACATTAAGGCTTATCTCAATTTTGCCAGAAAACATCTTGATGATCCCCAAGACCTTTGGGAAAATATTCTCTGGGCTGACGAGACAAAAGTTTAACATTTTGGAAGGTGTGTGTCCCATTACATCTGGTGTAAAAGTAACGCTGCATTTCAGAAAAATAACATCATACCAACAGTAAAATGTGGTGGTGGTGGTGTGATGGTCTGGGGCTGTTTTGCTCCTTCAGGACCTGGAAGACTTGCTGTGATAAATGGAACCATGAATTCTGCTGTCTACCATGAATTCTTAAGGAGAATGTCTGGCCATCTGTTTGTGACCTCAAGCTGAAACCAACTTGGGTTCTGCAGCAGGACAATGATCCAAAACACACCAGGAAGTCCACCTCTGAATGGCTGAAGAAAAACAAAAAGACTGAGATGAGACGAGATGCTGTGGCATGACCTTAAAAAGGCGGTTCATGCTGGAAAACCCTCCGATGTGGCTGAATTACAACAATTCTGCAAAGAAGCGTTGGCCAAAATTCCTCTGCAGCGCTGTGAGAGACTCATTGCAAGTTATTACAAACGCTTGGTTGCAGTTGTTGCTGCTAAGGTTGGCCCAACTACTTATTCGGTTTAGGGGCCAATCGCTTTTTCACACAGGGCCATGTAGGTTTGGAGTTTTTTTCTCCTTTAAGAATAAAAAGTTTAATTTAAAAACTGCATTTTGTGTTCAGTTGTGTTGTCATTGACTAACATTTAAATTTGTTTGATGATCTGAAATATTTGCGTGTGACAAAAAAATAAGAAATCAATCAAATTTTCACACCACTGCAAAGTGATGGTATAACGCCATACCTTTATCTTTGCCCCATTTCTCCTCCTCTTCATTCCTATTCTTTCTAAATTGTGCACCCGATGGCTTTGACTCTATCTCCCATGTTTTGTTGACACAAATGACAGTTAATTGTCATGCCCCACCGTCACTCAACAATCAGTCAAGGCCAAACCAACTCATATTGACTCACAATTGCTTTGCTTGTATTTAACATTATAATATTGAACCAATGTTTGAGACTTATTTTACCTTGAAATTAAACCTGAGGGCTGAGGCCCAGCAGTGAACTCATCCTGCTAACTACTCGCTTTGGTTTCATCCACATCCACACACTCGTGCTGGATGATTGATCACGTCTTTGTTTGTCTACCCACTGTAGAAAACATTGAGATAAAGATGAACACAGATCACCTTTTCAGCTGATCTTTTCCCAACGCCACAAGGAAATAGTCAGATATAGCGGTTGCAGGGATTTTAAATGATGTTGCAATCTGTTATTTTTATGTTTTTTGCAATAAATACAACATATTATTATTTTCTTTTGTAGTGCGTTGATTAGCTGAAAGTTGCAACATGCAAACACAACTCTTCCTTAGAAGAGTGACTCACTCCACTTTAAGGTAAAGGCAATTATTTGTGATATTTCCTAAAATGTCAAAGACAATAACGCAGACAACAACACATCAACACAAAAGTCACTCATATTGAGAAGAAACCACTTGAGGCCACAGAAAGAGACTACAACGCTGCTAACAGACAGATGAAGCAATACAGTACATGCAACTAAAGGTTTTACTTCACTTCATCTCACCTTTTTTGTAATCAGTGGCACCTTTTTTTAAATTCTAATCTCCTAATGCTGTGTCTTTGTAACAACAAAGGACTTCACCCTAAATCAAATGTATGTTGAAATAATAACATACATCCTTTTTCTATGCTGCTGATCCTCATTAGGGTCACAGGTGAGCTGGAACGTATCCTAGCTATCATTTTGCGTGAGAGGCCGGGTCAGTCTTACATAAATCTAAAAAACAGCATTCACACTCACTTTCACACCGATGGACAATTCAGAGTCTCTGATTAACCTACTGTGCATGTTTTGACATGTGGGAGGAGAAAACCCATGCAAACATGCTAACTGATCAGTTTTGGTTAGCAACAAAATAAAAAATATATTATTAGCAAATTATAACTTCAATACTACTACAATTATTCATACTAGTAAAATGATTGTTACTACTTTTATTACTAGTGTTGCTACTTAATAATAATATATAACATTACATTAGAATGTAATTATGTAATACAATTATTATATGATACTGTAAACTAACTGCAAACTAACTAACCAACATAATAAACAAACAGTTAAACTATTGCCTCTCTGGCAGTGTCAATCAAAGCATCATCTAAGCATTATTGTCTTTGTAATGGCAGGAATTTTCATCTCTCTCTTCTGGTGGCTCTTATTACATTGTGCAGATAAATAACGTTACTGAGCATTGGAGTAGAATAGTGCAGTAGACAGTAAAAGCCGTAAAGGTTGATTGAACATGTGATTCAGTAAGCGTTTACCCACACTTCTCAAGCTTGTCTCTTCTCACCCTGAGCTCATCTCTTATTAGGAAGAAAAGTCTGGAATCATTTTGCTCTACACTGCTTTGATGTCTCGCTCTCGCTCTCTCTCTCTCTCACACACACACACACACTCACACACACATACACAGAATGGTCTCTTTGGATCCCCAGGTACTTTGTAGAAGGCCTCGAGGCAACACACACACACACACACACACACACACACACAGTCAAAAAAAAGTGCAGTCAATTAATCATGCACACACATGCATGTGTGCACTCACATGCACAGGCATGCATATGTGCATCACGATGTTACAAGCAACATGTTTCCATGCCTTGTTTTGTGGGGACGAGAGTGAGGGGAGACCATGGAGGAGGTCTGGGATGTGGCCAGTGTTTGGAGAAGAGGAATGTATCAGACTGCAAGTAAACATAGCGTGGACATTTTCACACTTACACACTCTTTGACACACACAACTGCTCCTGCAAGACACTGAGCGCTTAATTTGGGAATTTAATCAACATTTCATTTGAAAGGTAAATTTGTAAATCTGCTTCTGCTGTGCATACATGTGCTACGTGGCTGCACAGGCCCGCAAAACTGAAAATACAATAATGTGATCACTGTGCGCCTGCAGTTAGGTGACTTTGTTTCTCTTGGAGTGACACTTTGAAATACGTTTGTCTTGGCAACTCTTTTGGCTTAAGTCTAGAAGAGTGACACTGCTCACACGGTGATGTGGACAAACTTTCTGATGATGAAAATGTCTCTCACGCTTAATGTGCTATTAAATGTTTTTATCTGTGTGCCTTTGTGCAATGGGTTTTGGCATTACAATCAATACAAGTAAGAGAAAGGATGAAAGTATGAAAAATATGAACATAATTCACTGAGTTAGAATTCACAATGATGCTTTGATGGCTGGGGTGTTCAAACCTTTTCAGCCGAGGGCAGCAGACAGAAAAAATTGAAGGATGCAGGGGGGCTACTTTCATGCATTTTGTTTGTTACGGATGCTAAAAGCAAAAGGTCAATCTATACCAAGCTATCTGAACAAAACGTTGACTTTGTATTATAAGTGTCTAAACAAACTAGTGTAATATCTAATAATAGAGCTCATGAGTAATAAATTCATTACATTTTCAGGATATGCTGATGGCCAACAAAAGTCGTGGTGCCAAAAATGGCCCCCAGACCCCACTTTTGACACACCTGCTCTATGATGACCTTGTTCTACTGTGTCCATTTTTGAAGTTCAGAAAATTATATGTTGTTAATTAGTTTATAAAAATAAAAGAAGAATTTCAATGAAGCTCAAATATAATAAAATATAAAATAACCTAAAGAGGAGGAGCAGTGTGGTTTTCATCCTGGTCGTGGAACTGAAGACCAGCTCTACAGTCTTTGCAGAGTCCTTGAGGGTGCATGGGAGTTTGCCCAACCAGTCTACATGTGTTTTGTGGACTTGGAGAAGGCATTCAACCGTGTTCTTCGAGCGATTCTGTGGGGAGTAAATGGGGTACCGGACCACCTAATTCAGGCTGTTCGTTCCCTGTATGACCGGTGTCAGAGTTTGCTTTGCATTAGTCGGAGGGTTCCAGTGAGAGTTGGACTCTGCCAGGGCTGACCTTTGTCACCAAATCTGTTCATTACTTTTATGGACAGAATTTCTAGGTGCAACCAGGGCATTGAGGGGTTCCGGTTTGGTGGCTGCAGGATTGGGTCTCTGCTTTTTGCAGATGATGTGGTCCTGCTGGCTTCTTGGAGTCGTGACCTTCAATTCTCACTGGATTGTTTCCGAGTCCATGGTTCTCACCCAAAAAAGGGTGGAGTGCCATCTCCGGGTCAGGGATGAGGTCCTGCCCCAAGTGGAGGAGTTTAAGTACCTCGGGGATTTTTATCATCAACATGCATCAGTATAATAATGATTTTTTTTGCATTATTTTAATTTTATAGTGGTATAATATCATAGCCTTAAGCATCCATTTATAAATTTAACACTATAGTGACTAATTACAGGCGATCAACTCGCTTTAGCCTTCTGTTTAGGCATTTTGTCAACACACAAGGTCTCTGCATGTCTGCGCACGCAACTGTGCAGTCTCATGTCCTCATGTGTGGAGCAAGTGGGGTGTTTCCCTATGCTAATTAAGAACAGAGGGCAAATGTCTTCAACTTAAAACTAATACTCTGAAACTGTTATATACTTGCCTAAACCAAAATAGGATGGGTCAGGCATGGAAGACGGTGAATCTACATGAACACACAATGCAGTTTGCAGAATGCAGCCTTTTGCAGAAAATTCAAAAATTGCCAAATGGGACTTTAATTCAGCTTTTTCCATGCAGGTTTACAGAGAGCTGGTCTCCATGAGTGTGTTACATGGTTTGTTGGTGCTGCCATGTGTGTTTGCTGTGGCCTCGCCAACCACTCTGTCTAACATGGACTATGGCGGCATCCCCCTGTGGATTAACCGCATGCTTGGCGAGCCCAGCGTGCTGAGCCTAGAGGGCCGCTTGGACCCAGCCTGGTACCGAGCAAACAACCCTCAGGCCTGTCCTCAGCAGTGTGACTGCCCCATTCAGTGGCCTACGGCGCTGTACTGCGACCACAGAGGCCTGACACGCTTCCCTGACTTCCTGCCAGCCACAACTCAGTACCTGTTTCTGCAGGTAGGGAAGTGCTTTGGAAGTTCTTCTGACTCCAATTTCAACACAATGGCTTTCTTTTATATTGTTCACAGAGAAACACCATCTTATCCCTGTCCTCACCACATCTGGCAAACATTACGGGGCTACGCTGGCTCATCCTGGACCATAACCTTATGAGAAGTGACCATCTGGACAGGGGTTTCCTGCAAAATCAGACACACTTGGACTACTTTTTTGCCAATCACAACCAGCTGAGCTCAATGCCCAGCAATCTGCCAGCTGGCCTCAAGCAGCTCAGACTCGCCCATAACAAAATCAGCAACATTGGGCCTGAACTGTTGAAAAACCTGCACAACCTGACGGTGCTGCTTCTGCAAGGAAACAGACTGAAAACCATGAAAGAGGGAGAGCTCGATGGTAGTACCCCATGCATCATGTCATGATAGACACATCTCTCTAATTCAGTCCCTGGCAAAGTACAGTTTGCCTGTCCCTGATTGGCCTGCGTAAGGTTAATCGAAATTAGGGGAAATAATTCAAATAAGTTTACTTCCTTCATTGGTAGTAAACAACAGCAATAAAAGAGTGTTATTGGAGCTCTAACTAATCATTGAGTTACAACAGTCTGACCAGATCTGAATTTAAAGGAAAAGACGTTTGCGAAGGTGAACTGCAAGCCCTCTGAACTAGTTGTTTTTACACAGGAAATCATGTAGACAAGCAGACCAATCACAGCTTGTACACCGCAACACTAGGTTGTTCTTGGTGCTGTGTGTGTTAAGGATACATACTGTATCTGGCAGGTTACATTTTGGAACATGCACATTTTGTTTATTGAGAAGGTTATTTTATGTACCATTGCTAAATCATCACGTTTATTCTAACCAGCCACATCTTGTCAACACCTTTTTTTTGTTCTTTATAAAGATAGAATTGATCTTAAGCATAATTAACTTCCGCCTGTTGGTCAGCCCTTCACATTATTTTCTGTTTCCAATGAAAAAATCCATTGAAAACCTGCCCTGACACATTAAAATACTGTTATTAACAACTACAAGCTTGCCAGCAGACCAATAAGTGTGTTCACCTGTGTTTCAGGTCTCTTCAGTCTAAAGTTGTTGGACCTCAGTGGGAATTCCTTCTCATCAGTCCCCAAATATTTACCGCCCTCAGTGCAGCAGCTCTATCTGTCCAATAACTCCCTCTCTGGGCTCCATGAGGACGATTTGGTGGGATTTGTTAACCTCAGGCACCTTCGTTTAAGTCACTGCGGCCTGCAGAGCCATGACATCCACTGCCAGGCCTTCAACATCTCCAGCCTGGTGGAACTGGACCTGTCTTACAACAAGCTTACCAGCATACCCACAGTGCCCGCCACCCTGCAGCACCTCTACCTGGAGGCTAATGAGATACAAGGTGAGCTGTGTTTAGATAATACTCGGACACACCATACTACACCTTCAAATCACTATTAATAACATGAACACAATGGAAGTCATTCTCAGAATAAGTGTTATGTTTGCTTTTTGCTTGTTGTTAGCAGCATAACTCAAAAACTACTTGGCCGATCTAGTATGTAAAGTAGTATTCTAGTATTCTATTAAACTCTGCATTGTAGACATTGCTCTTGAGGATGTCTGCACTCTTCCCAGTTACTACTTGAAATACTTACTACAAGTACTTCACCATACATAATGTATCAGACAGTTAACATCATTACAAAATTCCATGTGTCACTTGATGGTTTTTTTAAATTTCCATCATTTCCAGTGGGAATAATCTGAGGTTCCACTATATGTCTGTTTTAATAATGGCAGCTACGGCATGAGAATTATGGTGATGACAAGGAGGAACAGCCACTTATGGGCATTAGTGTTGGTTATGCTCTCTATGAAGTTGGATGTAATGATGTGATAAGTGCATATAAAGAGGATTATTAATGGCATATTCCATAAGTAAATCATATACAGTTGTCCCTCACCACTTCTCGCGCTTCGAATTTCGAGACTTCACTATCACGGTTTTTCAAAAATATATTAATGAGTAAATCATGCTGTTTCATGGTTGAATATAACCTATGATTAGCCAAAACGTGCATATTTAAGCATAGGCACCCCTTGAACCACGTGTTCCAGTATCTGCCATCGGGACAGAGACTGGTGGCCCCAAAATGCAGAACCAAGAGATACAACTACAGTTTTTTTCCCAGCAGCGATTGTCTTTCCTTTTTATCTTTATTTATATATTTTACTGCAAGTGTATATGCAAATATAAGGCATTTAAATGACGCATTCAATGACATTGATGATATGTAGTGTTCTACACTGGTCACTAGGGTTGGGCATCGTTTGAATTTGAACGATTTTGGTTACGATTCCTCGTTTTGAATCTGGTTCCTACTGCTTCTTAATTGTGATGCTTTTAGGAGGCAAGGTCATGAAAGTTTGCGTGGTTTCAATGAGGGCACTAACCATACTTCTTTTTGGATGAAATATCTGAACTTCTTCATAACATTTTTAATGATATGATTTTTTAAAATCAACTTTAATATTTAATTTCTCACATGGCTATTTTCAACCAACATATTAATATAAAACCATTCCCCTTTATTACAAATGTTATGAAGTTTCTTTCAGACTTGAAACAAAAAATGTTTACTTTTGAAAAGCTCATGAAAAAACATTTCCACACATGCTGTTGTTTATGTGTTGGTGAGAGTGTGACGCTGCCGCCACTTAAACGTGCACTAACATGGGTGCAGAATGTCAAACTGGGGGCGGACTTACCATTAGGCAAAAACAGACAAGAAGCAGAAATTTCTAGGGTTCCCCAAACATCTCATAAAAAGTGATTATTGATTTTTTTTCCAATTTGAAGTACATACTACTGTTTTAGTCTTTATTCACACGCTTAAAACTACATCAATATTTGCTATTTGTTATGCACTATGCATTTCAGCACCTCAATCATTTCAACTAGTTATGTGTATTCTGTAAGTGTCTCGTGTGGGGTGCTGCGTTGGGAGGGTCATGGGTAATGTCATTCCGTTTTAAGTCTTTTATTCTATGTTTTATTATGTTTACAGTGTTTGAATGTGTTTTTAACTGCTTTAACTGTGTCTTATTGTGTTTAATGTCAACCTGTCCAGGGACGGCACATGGAAATTAGCCTTTGACTAGAATCTGACATGTTTACATATCACGAATATGTTCATCAGTATGTACTGTCCCTATCTTAAATATATAAATAAGTAATCTTTCATAAGCGTTTCGACCGCTGCCCCCCCTTCTCATGCAATGGACTATTCCATGTTACTGCGAGCGGCGGAGAAGCAGTAGATGAAGATGTGAGTATTAAAGCGGTAAACTATATTAAATGTCGCTTAATGTTCTTATCAATTACAGTGAAAGCATTGAGATGATTCACTTGTTAAGGTAACATGGTGGGGTATATAAATATGGCTATGTAACTAGCAACTTAAGCTAACAGATAACTGTAACAGTTTTCCAAAGCAGGAAAAAAGTGGCCTAAATTACATAATCAAAAAAAAAAAAGAAGAAGGATGTGGAGGGCCGCAATGAGTAGGTTTGCCTTGGGCCCCAAAATGACTAAACATGCCCGTGTATCAAACAAGCAAGTTATAAAAAGTTTGTCTAAAAAAAAAAATACACTAACATTCTGTGGATATTTGAGTTGAGCCGCTATATTAGCACTAGCATACTTAGTTTGCTGCCTCAATGTTGCTATAAACTATTGGCATGAAACAGATGTCATTTATTGTTTGACTTCCTTGATTCTGACTGCCCTGAGGAAGTCCGACGTAGCGCACCAAAGACGAGGAACTCTGTTATTTCTAAACCATGAATGTGTGAACATTAATCTTGCAGATGGTGCACCCTCCTTTGCATTATATCATTGAATCTCCACTGAGCCGGCCACTCTTATTTTTTTTCTGGTGTTCGCCGGCTTCTTCTTCATTGGTGTTCACGGCTGTTTCTTCAGTCGGCGAAGTCAACATCGAACCTCGGAATCGAAATAAAAAAATTGAACGATCATGAGAATGTTAGTCCCAGTTCCCATCGATACTCAAGATTTGATGCCCAACTCTAGTCACAAACAGGTTTTCTATGCTCTTACGATGAAAATATTCGATTTCTAAAGAAGGAATTCTACTTCGCAGAAATTAAATCATCACGGTTGGGTCTGGAACCAATTAACCGTGATAAACAAGGGCTCAATGTAAATGCTAAAATCCAAATATGACTTTAGTAGTTGGGTTTTGGCTGTCCATACAAACAAAGTTATTTACTTTGGTTGTGAAGTGGTCTAACTGGGTCTACAGGTACTCGTCAGTGCACAGACGAGGAGGGAGCTTGGGTTGAGGGCATAACGAGGAGGGAGGGGCTCAGACGGTGGAGAAGCTAAAGGGGAGTGGATATTGTATCATGAAGGAAAAGTAGGTTAGCAAAAGAAAAGGGAGATTTGTATGAAAACATCTGTGATGGTTTTAGAGAAAACAGTCCCAGATGAGAAAGAAGCACGTGTTGTTCTACTTTCCATTCTCCTCTTTCCTCTATCTCAACCTGCTGTCCATCACTCTGACCTGAAAATACAATAAAAACTTGGGTCACTTGACTGCGCAAATTGGGAAGCAGTTTTGTCTGTGGTTAAAAAAAAATAAATGGCTGCTTGTCTTTCGCAAACCACTGAGAGACAGACAGAAGGCAAAACGCTTCCACAGTGACACACACCTCACCAGCTCCCGGTCTGGGCTGAGAGCCGTATTATGACCGAAAATGAAGTGAGAAAAAATGGTGCTGTGGTTTTCACTGCCTCCATTTTAACCACAGCACCTGCAAGATGTCTAATGTGGAACACAGACTACTGTGTGAGAGGAAATGTTGTCAGAGTTCCTCTGATGACCACACAAAACATGGCGGGAACCCAAAGCTTTTTCAGCTACTAAAGAATGCAGAATTGACTGCTACTCTCGTGACACCTCAATGGCGTCTGTTGTGTTTACTTTAGAGTTCAACGTGACAAGTTTCTGCAGAGAAGTAGGACCTCTGAGCTACTCCAGATTGAAGATCCTACGCCTGGACGGCAACAAGATATCTTACCGACAGCTCCCCTCTGATTGGGTTTTCTGTCTGAGAGTGATTGAAAGCATTTACATTTGAACATGCATTGATAATAAAGAAAACATTGTCGCTCCTCAGCATTTTCCTCTGGGTTTCCATCCATGCTGTCTCATTTCTTCATGTCGTGGTTCAACTGAGCTGGTAGTCTTGGCGCCATGACAAACATTTAAGAACGGCAAAACTCAGCAGCGCTCCCTGGGGAGACTGACTCATTCGGCTGGGAGATGTTTTATTAACATCCACCACGGCAGTGCAGAGACGTGAACGTCATCTGCAAATGTTGAAAAGTGACTCTGAAGACCTTTAAACACTTACTACTTGACATACGATCTGAAAGGTGCAGCAGTACAATAGTAACAGAATAGTATTACCTTCATACGTCTGTTAGATTAAAAAGAGCATAGACACCACCAGAGGTTATGCAATATGGATGGTATGGCAAAAAAGGGCGGCAAAAACAAAGAAAACATGGGGTCACTGTAGGTAAAGGAAACAGATATCATTGGGAAAGTCGCAAAGCGTCAATGGAAACTTACTAATCAGGGTTCTAGAAGCCTGACATGTGACCTTTATCCTGTTTCAACCTCCATTTGTGTAAACTATCCGTGCACTGTTGGGTTGCTGAGAGGTCACGGGGTCTTCCCAAAGTGCACTCTACCTGATAGGATAGATGTGTTACTACATATATGATATCATGATATATATTTCTATGACAAAGTAGCGATGATTGGGTTACACTAACACGAACAACCCATGCGGGAATCCACTGTAAAACTTAACATTGATCAAGATGCCCTAAATGGCATAATGGTAACAATGGTACACATCCAACTCTTCACTTACAGAACAGTCGTGCATGAGCCTCCCCTCAGAGAATAAAATACATTTATGGCCTCCGCTACTCCTCAAAAATAGATTTCCTGGAGCTTATTTTGTAAATTTTACTCTCCCGCTCTAGGAACCAAAAAAACCAAACAATTTTACCTTTAAACTAGGGTTATGATTAAAAACATTATTCAGATTAATCACAGTTTTTACATTAATTTATCATGATCAATCACCATTATCAACAATGTCTGTGCTTTTACTGTATTTAATTTACAGAAAGATAAATGACAGGACAGAATTATATATATTTGTATGTATGAACAGCTCCAAATGAACTGAATATGCCAATCAAGCTAAAAGATACCACACAAGTCTAAAAATGTATTTGTCCAACACTAGTTTCTTTAATAGTAGCAGAACATTTGAATCACACTTTAAACCGTGTTATTATGAGCAACGAAGGGTTGCGTTCAAAGATGTCACGTAATTTAAGGTAAATTTACTTGTTTTCAGTGTATTTTCCAGGTAGAAAATTGTACATCCGAATTAAGAGTTTCCAAGTGAGTGACAAAAAAACCCACTGCATGTTTTTCTTTATCTTCCTGTTTATTTACACACATACACACATTATATAGTCGTTTTTGTGATGTTCGGCGTATCCCTGAATGCATTTCGCCTTCTTGTAATGAGAATGAGGAAGTGAGACGTGTGTGAGTTGGCGATACATTCAGTATGTGGTGTTGGAACTGGACTGCTGCTGATGTGTTAAAAGAGCGTCAGACTCTGTGTGACTGTGCGGGGACGCTCCACTGTGCTTCCGCCTCGCCATCATAACATAGAGGCGTGCTTGCTCTGGTGCGCATGGGTTAATTACACAACTTTTTTTACGGAATTAATTCAATAAATTAGTTACTGCCATTAACGCGTTATTTTTGATAGCTCTACTTTAAACATTCCGTACCTTAGCAGGTTTGGAAAAAAAAAAAATATTTATTCTTGTCAAGCTGCTGCATCTCCCCTTAAGTTTCCTGGTGCCCGCCTCACACCGGCCGGTCTCCATTATTGTTGAATTATGGCACCATTTAACTCTTCTTCCCAGTTTAGTTTTAGAACGTTTCTGATGAAGTAATCATGTGCCGTCAAAACACAGTCATTGTTTTGGTGTCTGTGTCTCATGCAGCATGACTAAAGCAAAATCCATATTTTCCAGGTGACACCATGTCCTTTAGACGCATTGGCGATGGCTTGTGATGATCCGAACAGGCTCAAGTTGTCTGGACAAAGTCCTACCACAGGAACAACTCTCTTGCATGATTCAATAAAAGCGAAACAAGTCTCCTGATTTAATTATGCTATAAAAGACAAGGAGAAACTCCCTTATATATAAAAAAACAAATTAATAGTAAAACTGTTTCTTGTAAAATAAGTTCAGCACATTAAAAGCATATCGTTTTGTTTTAGTAAAACAAAGAAACAAACAAGGTGTTGCATGTTAATAAGGAACACTTTAGAGCAGACAGAAGGCGGTCCAACTTTTACCCACGTCTTTCCTCTCTATTAGTTGTTTTTTTTTACTGTGTTCTCATTAAGTCGGTGTCACGCCACAAACCCAGACTTCTGCTGCATCCCTCAAATTCAGACAACACAGATGCAGGCTTTTGAGAACTGTTCCGGATGAGTGGATGGGACATTCACGATTGAACTGTAATCATCACATCTACAATGTACAGTGAAATCCGTCCATGCATTTAACAGATCTTCTTAAGGAAGCCCCTGTGCGGTGCCCGGGGACCGGACCCATATCGTAGGTCAGCATGATGCTGATGCTGTCATGAGTGAAGAAACCTGCGGGCAAAGTGTCTTGCCCAAGGGCACAGCAGCAGTGACCCGGGTGGAGGAAACAGGATTGAAAGACTTCCTCAACCAGAATATGAGAATATGAGAACACCTACAGGCTGTTAGGAACATGCAGTGCATTTTGCTTCATCGTACAAACTCATTAAAAAGCACAGAGGTTTTCAAAGACCTCTATGGTGGACTTGGCACCGTGCCCACCAGGACCTGTGACTAACTGGTGACGAGTACCCCGCCTCTTGCCCAGACACAGCTGGGATAGACTCCAGCCGTCTATAAAAAGGACTTTGCCGTTAAAGATAATAATGGTCGTTGTTGTAGTTTGCAGTAGCAATATTGAGCATGTTTGGATGCATGAAAGATGTAAATGTGCCTAATAAAGCGTCTGGCGAGTGCACATCACAGATGTTTATATGACTGTGGTGAAATTTTACAGTGGAATTTTACTGAAGAGTGATGAGACATTACTGTCATCAGTAGCCTGGAATGATGCAGCCCCCACCCAAGGTACTGTAAATCACTAACTCCACCTTTAGTAACAGATGGCTCGTGGTGTTAAATCCATTACGCATTATTTTCAAGTAAAGCTGCAGATTTTCAAAAAAACAAAACAAAGAAGGCTAATATGAGCACGCATGTTCTTCCTGGTTTCAAATTCCTTTTGATCAGGCATTTATATGGCCTATAAACGACAGGGTTACTTCTTTTCAGACGTTTAAAACGGAAATCTTGTGAGATTGCTGACACTGCTGTGGTGTCGGAGCGGCAATAAAGATCTTGTCACAGCTCAGGAGCCTCAATGTAAAACATAAAGTACAAACTCTCCGCCTCGGGTTATACATGACCTGAGAAAAAGACAAAGCTCTTTTGTCCACAGCTATATTAACTAACACGCATAATCTTTCCAGGTGGTTCTTCGTTTCTCCTTGATTTTGGTCCTATTAGGGTCTGGAAAACTTGATGATGCTATTGAGACTTGTTGCTGAGTCCACATTTTCTTGAAGGTGAATTCATCAGGGTTTGATTCACAGTCAGGGTCAAAGTCAGGCAAATAGAATACAATTACTGGTCATAAAGTTGATAAACAGAGTTTTAAAACTAACAAGAAATCCCTTGATTTTGATGTATTTGTCGTCTTGACTGCAGAGAATACACACATGGATTTATAACCTCCATAACTTACAACAAATACAACTTATGACAACTT
The DNA here is from genome assembly GCF_027744805.1 of Dunckerocampus dactyliophorus. Taxonomy (NCBI): domain Eukaryota; kingdom Metazoa; phylum Chordata; class Actinopteri; order Syngnathiformes; family Syngnathidae; genus Dunckerocampus; species Dunckerocampus dactyliophorus. The sequence goes on along the minus strand of NC_072826.1, from coordinate 11,375,408 downwards.
TACAGCCCTGCAGTCAACACCCAAACTGTCCCAGGAGGCAAATAATGGAGAATAATTCATCTACTCCATAATTTAACTTCTATAAAATGTTGAATTGTTTTGCATTCATAGTATTCAGGTATTCCATCTTTGTTTGTTTTCTCTCCAAAAAATGAAAAAATATTTTTTATGTCGTTTAAATATTTCATAAGACAGCTCAGTTTACTAGTAACTAGAAGTAGAACTAGAAATATGTAGAGTACATTTTGGTAAATAATACCCTTTTTTTTTTTTTTTAGTTGTATCATCTTCATGGCCATTTTCTTTACTGAAAGGGTCTCCACACGCACACACGCACACACGCACACACACACACACAAAGCTAAAGAAAAACAATTATATGGAGCAAGAGGTGAGGGGGAGACATTTTGTTTTGGTTATATCTCGCCCTGTTTTAGTTCAGGCTTTCATTCCTGGCTTGGGGAACATATTTAATATGATAGGGACAATTCCAAGTTGTTTGACTGCAGAGCTCCTGGCATCCACTTTATGATAAAATCACTTATTCTGAATAAAGTGCAACGACAGATGAACTTCACATCAAGATAACAAGTCCGTACTCAAGTTGGTAAGCTTCCATGTCCCCATTACGTTTGGAAGAGGTGGGCCTGGGCTTCATCATAACGCGATTGCTCCTCCCGCAGGTTATTAATGATAAGGGCCACCTTGCATAATAGTACAAATAAACGGAACAAGTCGAAATACTCCACAGCCCGCTGTGTGTTTGCTCACACACAGGCATGTGCACTTCTTACGTAACATAAACAGTAATTAATGTGATTGCTTTTCCTGGCAATTAAGAATAAACCCCACCTTGCATAATAGAAATAAGCAAAACAACTTGAAATAATCCACAAAGTCAAAGCCCAGTGTATGCTTGCTCATGTACAAACACATGTGTGTGCTACATACTGAATATACACCAGATATTAATGATAACAGCCACCTTGCACAATAAAAATGAACTACTGGAAATAATCCACAAAATCGGGAGCGTTGCAGTCACCCAGGGTTGTATAATGAAGTGATAAATAGACTGAATCCACACAGAGCAGCGTAAGTGCAGGTAGACTGATGACAGAAGAGAGAGGGGGCTAATGAGACATGGTCACGCCAACTTATGTCACAGCCTGCTTACACCTGATTGGTCAAAATACAACGTGGTGGTAATTTAAAGGCTTCCAGACTGATGAATGTGTAAAGTACTAGCTTACAGTCTGCTATTCCAATGGGCTACATCATTATTTGTTACATAACCCAATTGCTTTTGCAACGAACACAACCTTGAAAACTTCAAACAGACGGCAAGTTCATACAGTATTTGAACATTAGTGATCAAGCAGTGTTTCTTTCTGGAAAATGGTTTTCTTGACTTTTAACTTCTCAGATCACCAAAAATATTATTGGAGTGTGTGTGTGTTGCCTTTGTGACAAGAGATCATGTAGCTTTAGGAAGGATTTTTCTGTTACTTGCACACAGAAGTCTGCTTTAAATCAAGTAGGGATTTAAAGATTAGGCTACTTTTCCGCTCAGTGATGGTCTTTTATACAGAGACGTGTTTAACAATCACGTCTCACACCTGACACCATAAAACAAGCTGGCTAATAGAGAAGCCTAGCTGGAATGCTTTGTATCATCCATCATTGTTATCTTGTTTACAGTAAATTCTGGTGTATAAGCCGCACCCACTACATTTAGAGGGAAAAAAAAAAACAGATTTGTACATATACAAGCCGCACCGGACTATAAGCCACACATGTCTACGTCATAAAATGGCATATTATGGCGCGCACATGTCTGTGACGGCCAGGCAGCTCTTTATGTGACAGGAGGCAATCATGAGCTATGAAAAAAACTCACAAGCTTGTCAACCCATTGGAAATTGCAGAAGGTCATTACTCAATATAACAGTCTGACTCACAGTGTCATCTTACAAAGAACACTAAGCTTTCACCTCAAAAGGTATACCTAATAAATATGCAAACATGCACCAATACGAGTTTAAAATGGAAAAAAAAAATGTTTTAAGTTTTCCCATAATGCATTTCGTCTGAGCAACGCATTTCATTGGAGAACAAGTAGTATAAAAGATGGATGGATGGCGCTGCAATGTTGCCTCTGTCCACCAGAGGGAGCCAGAGGGAGGCTGACGTCATTGCAGCGCCCCAATGAATGCGTTGCTCAAATGCAATTCATTATGGGAAACTTTAAAAGTTTCAAACTCAAATTGATACATTTGTATATTTCTCAGTTATACATTTGAGTGTTAAGTTGCTGTGTGATGAGTTTTTTGCTCTACCATTTCCTCACTGACTTGCGAGCAGCACAGTATTTAAACAATTAGAAGTAGTTCTGAAGTAAAGGAGATGTCATGAGATTAGAATGTAGCCGTGAATCAGCCGCACCACTGTATAAGCCGCAGGGTTCAAAAAGGTAGCGGCTTATGCACCGGAAATTACGATACATGAAAAAGAAGCAGTGCTGACTCAACAGTTTGCTGAGCAATGCTGGCCGTTGGTTGATAAGTTCCATTCTGATATTTATGACTTTCTCTGTGTTGATGTACATAGATTTAATTAACCGTAGCCTGAATAAAGAAAGGGAAAAAGCTCAACAAAATAAACAGCATCAGGAGAAAGTTTATGCTTCACTCAGCTGACTGGACAATCCTTTGTTGCATAAAAGGCAAACTTCTGGCATCAATCAATTGTTGAACTCGCTTCAGAAATAGCAGTCTTGAAACAATGAGGCTCAGACGCGAGGAATGGAACACATAAGCTTCACACACTCACTCTGGGCCTCAGACTTCTAACAGTGTCCGTGTAGCTTTTTTGGACCACTGAACTGTCATATTGTAGAGATTTAAGAAATAGACATGAAGACAAGTGTGTTAGAGCAGTAGCGTCCAAACTTTTTACACAGAGTGCCACATACGGAAAAATGACAGGGCCACTTTGATATTTTGTAAACCAGCACATGCAGATATGCTAAGAAGTTACATGTATTTCAAGAAAAAACTGCATGTCAGCTTTGTGATATACAGTAGGTGAAAAAGCGTATTGTTAGGATGACCTTCGGTGCTTTTTTTTTTCTCCAAATATTTAAACTTAAATAATCTTAAATTTTCTTTTCGTGATATTTTGACTTAATTCCGAAAATATTTTGATTTCATTCCCACAATTTTATAACTTTTCCCCAAACTATTTTTTAACTTTATTTCGTTTTGTTTGTTTCTCATACAGTGGTACCTCGGTTAAACGTAGCTCAGTTTCCGGTAACAAACAACATTTTTGCTAAAGTTTTGCCTTGGCTTGCGTTCGCCCGCTTGTTTGGCGTGCAATTTGTTCACGCAGCCATCTTGGATCACGCCCCAAGACAAAGTTAGCTCACCCTCAGCTACTGCAGCCTGTAAGGCCCATATAGTACATGTAATGCAATGAAATGGCCAAAACAATAGACTTCAAAAAAATATTTTTTCTGTACTATTTCAACTTCATGCTACTAAAATGCCATTATGTTTCCTTATATCACATTATTCTCATAAAAGTATGAGAATAATTTCTCATTATATTACAATTTTTATTAATATTTTGACTTTATTCTCTCTTTTTTTTTTTAGTTTTCCTGTTAAATTATATTTTTTACAATGTGTCACAGGCCAATGAAAAAAAATAGCCACCGACCACAAATGGCCCCCGGCTGTGTTAGCACATAGGAAGACATACAAACAATGCTTTCTATGTGAATGTGAGCCTTTTAGCTACTAGGGAACTCTGTCAGGCATGTGAAGTGCATCACGATGTGAAGGCCCACATGTGATGCACCTGCAGATGACCTAAGTGAATACCAACACCATTTGCGCACACATCTTTTCCCCCCAAATTCATGCGTGCAGGAACTGATTTCAACCTGTTTACTTTAGTAATTTTAGTCTAATTTTAGTTATTTTAGCCTACTCCCTATAACACTATCAATACTAATATCATGTGACTAATTCATCAGGGAACGACCGACTGATGCAAATTTTCTTAAGATTAAAAGCATTGTACTCCTTTTCACACAACTCTGAGTTGACAAACTGCTACATGACAGACTATTTTTGCAGTGCTATAGTACACCACCACAAACAACAACCAGAATAAACACCATTCTTAGCTTCGTTCATCCCTGACAAAACAGATTTATTCCTGCAAGAGGCTGTTTGATTCTTGTTTGTTGGTCAGTTTGCTAAATGAAGCAAAGAAAATAACACATAATTAAGCATCAGAATCAGAATAGTTTTTATTTTATTGTCTGTGAAAGGTTTCACAAACTAGGAATTTTTTGCGGTGTAGTGGTTCATACTAACCACAAACATAATTAAGTTAAGTTAAGAACTTAAAGACAAAAAATGATTCGTACATTTAGGTGCGTTTATTTTTACTTTTCATCGTGTTTATGTACTTGTACTGCAGCCAAGTGAAGCAGTGTCCTACCAGATCCAGCAAGAGGATATGTGGTGAATAGTGATGTGTCGGTCGCGAACGTATCGACTCTAAGAACCGTCTCTTTGAAATGAACGACAGGAGCCGATTTGCATCGCTGGGAGCCAACTGGGAGCTGATTCGTTTTTTTCTCGTCTTTTTTTCTGTTAAAGGCGAATGTCATTGGTCGAGATGTGTGGCGGTGTCTCTGTCTCCACACTGAGCAGGGGGAGGGGCGGGGTTAAACATCCCGTGGTGCTCTTACAGCCAATTTGTAAGAAATTGACAAGAAGAGATTTGATCTGTTTTGACCTAATCTGTCTTTGTATAATATAACATTATATTATAATATATTTTTGTAGGTGTTCATTGAGGTTTAAATAAATCCATTTAAATATCAAATAACATTTGATGTTATGTATTTTTGACATAAGTAATTCATTTTACACAATGCAAATTAAATTGAAGACAACAAAAAAATCTGCTGTGATTGGCTGGCGACCAGTCCAGGGTGTACCCCGCCTCTGGCCCAAAGTCAGCTGGGATAGGCTCCAGCATACCCCCGCGACCCTAGTGAGGATAAGCGGCATAGAAGATGGATGGATGGAAAAAAATCTGAGGAGCCACTTTGGTGGGTCTTTTAGTGAGCCGAGCCAAAAGAACCGTCTCTCTAAAAAGAGTCGAAATTTCCATCACTGGTGGTGAAGAACAATCACTGTGTGGCTCACTGGAATGAACCAGCGCCACATACAGGATTGGAGTGGAAGAATACTGCCTGGCAGTCTTTTTTCCCCCCCAAATGACTTGGGATAGTTTAGGATTTGTCTGTTTTGCCAGAGGTCCGTGACCAGCTCAGTGACATTACCGTCACATTTGTAACCCCGTAATTATTATTACAGTTATTTATAATGTAATTATTCCACACAAATGTTCCTGTTTATAGCCATTTGTAACAGTAGAAAACACAAACGTAATTAAAAACAAAACACATTTTTTCCATTGTTTTCACGTAAACAGGCCCTTAGAAAGAGTGAATTACTTTTAGCAAGTGGAACCAGAACCTGGAAAGCAAAGGAAAAAACAGCATTTTTTTCAGTTTCATTGGTCATAAATTCTCTTGTCATTCTCCTGCAAGTATCATACATATGCGTCACTAGTCCCTGATTTATGAGCAAATGTGTTTCAGTTTTTATGATACTTTTTGTAGGCCGACACAGCGACATTACTAAAAAGCAGATCAAGTAGTTTAACAGCCAGAGCTGTTTGCCAAAGTAAGAGATGTGGATTTTGGAAAGCTGATTGGGTGCGGCATGCACAAGACAAGAATGTTCACACACAGCTCACAGGATGTTGTCTCATCTCGATGTGTTGTTGCACATTTAACTACAACACAAGTTGATGCTGGGGAGAGTATAACTTCCTGTCTTTCCACTGGGAATATTCCTGTCCAAAAATCCTGCACAGCTCCTTTAAATCAAAGCGCATCTTCACACAAATTTCTCTGCAGATGACAGAACATAGTCCTTTCATTATCATACACATCAATAACTTTGGACCACAGCCTATAAGCCTGTCTCGCTCGCCATCTGTTCAGAAAGCAGCTGCTGCAGTATGTAATAGCGAGCAAAAACGGACGCCGCTTTTAATGTTTCCTGCAGTAAAAACAACGTTGAGCCCCAATAAATATCACTACTCTAGAATCAACAGGTAGAGCGCTGTGCAGACATTCAGCCCTTTGTTGTCCATTTGCGTCTATCCCAGCAGTGCGGCCCAGAAGACTTGCATTCCACAGGTCATGTGACTGTTTGCACATGCGGAAACAAACCATGCAATTTGCCTCCAATGTTCAGCACTGCTAATGAAACTGAAACGTTCTACTTACATTAGAATGCATTTTTGTCTCTATGGCCAGAACGAGAACCAGAACCAGGACATGGTGCTCAGCTTTGGACTTCTTTGAGGTTCAGTGTTTGGCCTCAGGAATATAAACACCTGAACTGTGGGTCTGATGTCTTTTCTTCTTTCAAGACATGATGATACCTTGTTTTGGATTGCATGTGTGATCCTTGTCACGCTGCAGAAAAACCAACTTCAAGCACAAGAAAATGCCAAAATAGTGATAGGAATAGAATTATTTTGTTCTTTTATTCTTTCTTTTCTAGTTTGGGGCTAGTGTGAATCACGTTTGGCCCAGCTGCGGTGTGTACCAGACAAAGGAAGAGCAAATACTGTAGCTTGAAAAGAAAAAGGATGAAAGGAAAGTCGTCAAGGAAATACAGTTAAGCTCGAACACAATTTGTTTCGGGATTAAAAACATTTTGCATTTCCTTAATTTTGATGATGGGTGACGTGTAGTGCAGTCAAGCTGATTACTGATTACTGCTTCATTCAAGTGTAAAAAAAAAAGAAAAGTTAACCATTAAAAAATGCACATGCAAGATGCAAGATAACTGCGAGTGCTGTTAGTGACTCTTCACATAAAGACAGTTGACTTTCGGTGTACATGTACTGTCTATAATGTATATAATATATAATATGTATTATCATCTACAGTTGCGGGCCGCATGGCAGCCTAGTGGTTAGCATGTTGGCCACACAGTTAGGATAGATCTGGGTTTGGGCATCTCTGTGTGGAGTTTGCATGTTCTCCCTGTGCCTGCGTGGGTTTTCTCCTTGTACTCCGCTTTCCTCCCCCATTTCAAAAATATGCATGTTAGGTTAATTGGTGACTCTAAATCTCCACAGGTATGAATGTAAGTGTGAATGATTGTTTGTCTATATGGGCCCAAAGTCAGCTGGGATAGACTCCAGCATACCCCCGCAACCCTAGTGAGGACAAGCGGCATCGAAAATGGATGGATGGATGGATGTACAGTTGACATGTTCATTGCTTCTGCTCACTCCTAATAAAAATAAATACACAACAGCCAAGTCAGAAATCCTGAAGTTTGTAGAAGCATATTTTCCCCAAACATTCTGGACGCCTAGAGTGGCAACTTTTCCGCTGTACAAAAAAATTTTTTTTTCATCATCCTTTAGCTGCAGCAGACCTACACATATTAAAGCGACACCTTATGGTCACACCAGCTCATTAGACGACTTAAGAACCGACACAGAAAATAAAGAAGCTGTGGATGGAGTTTGTAATCGGATGCTGCTAATAAAAACCACATGACATGTGTATACAGTCATCTAAACAAAAGTGGAGTGGGAGGTCAATGCAATTACCGCTGGGCGGCCCTGAACAAAGATTCAGTGTTTCATCTTTTTTGCATCTGTACAAAAATGCAACCGTGCTCATCATGAAACCCCCTGGTTTGACTGAAGGGAACCAAGATGCCTCTGAAGAGTAAAAGTTGTGGAATGGGTCGTGAAGATAAAGGCAGTGTGACCTTTAGAGGGAAAAAAGCCAGAGAAAAACCCAAAAGAAGTGGCTAGCGAGGGAGGGAGGGGATGGGAGGGCTAGGGACAAGGAGGAAGAGAGGGAGTGAAGGGTAAAGAAGCAGGGCGAGAGGCAGAGAGAAGAAAAGACGCACAACTTGTGACTTGACAAAAGAGGGCAGAGGCAGGTAAGGGAATTTTTACTGTTGTTGTTTCCAAAGGGGGGTCCCAAAGAATTTAGGTAGACGTGTGTTTGGTTGGGAAACAGGAGATGTGTTGTGTATTGTTGGCATATGTACAGGTATAGCCAGAGTGTGTTTCTATGGTAACACTGCCATACAACATGGTACCCTGTGGTACTGCAGGAGCTCTTCTTATGTGAGTTCTTTGTCATCATATTTTTAAGTGTTGTGTTCAAAAAGCCTTTGGGCCAAAGGGTTTAACAGAAAATACGTACTTTGTGAAGGGTTTGCACTCTTTGAAAAATAAGTGTTTACACAAAGCTTGGCTCATTAAATCATGCATAATAACTGAGCTTCAAGACAACATCAAAATGAGACGGCATCGCTTTAGTGAATTTATATTATTTTATTTACAGTATTTTTGTATATTTTATGCCATACAAGGCAGTCTCTGCACACCCAGATGGTCCTACAGATGCAGATTTTTGCACAGCCAATGCAGGCCGGCCACACCCACATGAGAAAATGTTCTGGCAATCGTACTAAAACTAATGCAGTGAGTCTGTTGACTTTAAAAGGGAGGGGTTGGGGGGGCAGAATTCCACCCTAAAGCCAATTTTTACATATGAGACACAAAAGCAGCCTGGAGATGTTGTTTGAATGACATCACAAATACGGACAACATCTAATTATATCCCGTTGTTTACTCACAAACATGATGTGAGTCAAATGTTTTTGTAGTGACAAAGTAACAAAGTGCATTTACTGTAATTTACTACTTCAGCTGTGGTGATGTTTTTAACATAGTTGGATGCTTATTATGACTGACTGTTATGTGGTTCTTTTCATCTCCTGCTGTAGCCATCTGGACGAGCCACTCTCATGCCGATGCACATGAGACGTTGTACATCATATGTCAACTTGTTTCAGTTCAAAACACATCTTAGATGTATAAAAGGTGTTTTTGTATGGTTAATGGCTATGTACACTCACTGGCCACTTCATTAGGTATGCCATCAAAAGTAGTTTCTTAGTTAGTTTGTGTAGGTGAACCTAACGTGGTGGCAGGTGAGTGCCTATGTTTTTTTTTCACGCTGTTCTTTTTCACCATTTTAAAAATATACAAGTCAACATGTACAGTGGGAGTGGAGTTTTTGGTATCCTGTAAGGTTGCAAATTCAAATGAGAAAGTTACACGAGCATTTGCCCGCTTATCATTCCGCGGATTCGAGTGCTCAAACAAAGAATCCCACACATTGGTGACTCAGTCTTGTCGTGTTACTGATCTACTGCATGAGTGCAACTGCGTTCGTAACGTGTAAACATGCCTGTTCGCCGCTCTCAACTCCGACCCACATGCCATTGTCACCCAGCTCCGTCGCCAGTCTATGATATCATCACTGGTTGACTCTATCGTTCTGTTAACTAATACAGTTACAACACAGGTCTCTGCTTTTTTTTAATATATTGAATACGGCTGCAAAATAAAGTTCCAACTTCCAGAACTTTGATGAAGAAGACGGGAAACACTATTGAATACAAGAAATAACTAGTAGCAAAGTACGAAGGTGTCGTCCATGTGGCTCTCTCCTTCACTCCTCCCGCTTTGCTGGCTCGTAGCCGTCTTTGTCAACAAGTCTTCAATCAAGGTAGAAGTGACGTTAAATGTTCATTAATCCTGTTCATTCGTCATTTCTACGCCTTTGTTTTCTGCATGTAAAACTCTTACTGTTCTATATTAAAAGTGCTGTGCGATGACATCTTTGGGTGTATGGAACGGATTCATTGGATTTACATTGTTTCCTATGGGAAACATTTTTTCAGTTTTCGTACGTTTTTTTCAGTTTTCTGTTTTAGAAGGACCCTTTGGAACAAATTAATCACGAAAACCGAGGTTCCACTGTATTTTAGAGTAATTACCTACAGCATTAATATGGATATACTAAATATTTGAAACACAGAAATGTATTAGGTTACAGTTTGGACATCTTCTGTTTAAGCAGCAGTTAGACATGATAACAGAGTGGAGGAAGCAGGGTGAGTTGTTTTGGTCTCTGGTGTGGAATGAGGGGCTGGAAGGCTCTGGATGAGCAAGAGGGAAAAGGAAGGGCAGTACCAGGGAACGTCGTCAGGAACAATAGTTCACATTTGTTTTTCCAGGCAGAACAAATGCTGTCTCAAAGGTTCCTGCCCCGTGACTCATATGAGATGTTTACCTACAGACTTTCCTAAATGTCCTAACAACATGATTAGAATATACTGGTGTTTGGACTGACAGGTGCCCAGCGCCATTTTCTTCCACTATGTAGGGTGACATTTTTCCCTGAGTCAAGAGAAATGTGCATGTGGTGATCAGGCAAACATCTGCAAGTTGTGGTTGTGTAAGCATGCATCTGTCTGTGTCACACACGCACGCACATGCACACATATGTAAATAATCAGCTGCAATCATGAATTTATCCCAATGGGGATCCTTATGCTTGTACACTCCTATTATTTGCTCACAGGCATTTGTATTATCAGTTGCAGCACTTTATTGTCCAGTATATAAGCTTTTAGACAGGGGTTCTCAGCACACTTTGAAATTTAAAAAAAGCTAATGTTTATTTTTTATTTTAAAAACTATATGTGCATTTTACTTCACATCTTTAAAGGAAATGATGAGGAACACAATAACTGCAAGTAAAACTAATAATCAAAATTTAAAAAAAGATATTTAATGTCCTCTATACTGTTTCTGTATATTGAGTACATACCAATAACAATATTTTTATTTCTAAAACAAGTCAGACATCGGCTATATATGAAATATTTGTGTGTGATTTATGACCAGCTGTCCATGACCCACCCAAAATTAGGTCCACGAATCACCGCTTTAAATGAGACCACTAAAGCTATTGCAAAAACGCAGTCAATTTAGTCCAGCTCCCAGCAGGACCCTGGACCTTTCAGACTTGCGGTCTTCCATTCCATACGTCTCCCTTAGGACACTCCTCACAAAAGAGTCTTTATCCCCTCTCTCATTCTTTAAAAAACATGTTCATTTTTTCCCTCAAGTATTCATTTCCTGCGCCAGATGTGTATGATCTTGAGAAGAACAACATTTCCACTCATGTGCTGCATCAGCAACGAATAGACAGCAGTAGTCAATACGGGAAACACAAGTAAAAGATCTGCTCCCCATGAATATTGTCTTTGCTCCCTTTTTTAGCAAATTACGAATGACACAAAGAGCGACAACGAGCACAGCGAATCACAACAACAGTCGGCTTTATATGACATCATCCATGTGCACCACTTTCCAGGCATGACCAATCTACACTAAATCACACTGTAGAAACTGTAGTAAATCTCACTTGATCCAACTTACTTAAGATTTGTCCGATCCAAACACAATCGCTGCTGTGATATTACTGTCCACGTCACTTCTTCCTCAAGTTGCACTCGAAGCATCATGACTGGGAGCGCTAGTTTTAGCCTTAAAAGTGCGAGAAAAAAAGTAGCGTCTTATACACCGTAAATCATGCTATACATTTTACAATTACAATTTTTAAAAATAATTATGCTTCTATGCATTAAGCTTGTTAGATTCCTTGGTCGCAAACAAACATTGGCAGTTAAAGAGATGGGGACCATTATTGAAGCTAAATGTAATCTAATAGTTACAACAGGCACTTATATTGCAAATGTTGATCTGAAATCAGGGGAGAAGTCAACCTCAACCTAACAAAAATGGTTGGAGAGGGAGGAGCGAGCTTGTGTAGTGTACGGTGGTGCCAAGATGCAGATGCATAACTTAACCAGGCTTGACTGTAGTGTAAAAAAATGACATTTTTACGGGCTTTATCTGTGTTCTCAATTACTCATATTTATTTCCTATCTGCGGGTGGTCTCGGAACAAAAGGACAGCGGTGATCTACTGTAGTTTGGCCTCTACGCCACCGCACAAGTGAATACAACAAAGCTCATCCAATTACTGACACACTGGCTCAGTAGTCATTAGTTGCCTTTATCCTCCTCGTGCTGTTTGAGGAAATACAACCAGTTAGTCACGAGAGTTTCATAGATTTTCTTCTAAAGCATTGTCGTGAAAATATCAGCTTTAAAGTTTCTGCTGTGCAGGTGGTGTGTGCTGTGGTAACGACGTCTACAGCCACACAGTGACGTGTCAGATGTTATCGTCCATTTTCTATACCGCTTGTCCTCATTAAGGTCACAGGTAAGCTAGAGCCAATCCCAGCTGACTTCGGGCAAGAGGCAGGGTACACCCTGGACTGGTCACCAACCAATCACAGGGCACATACAGCAAAACAAGTATTCACACTCACATTCAGGACAATTTGGAGTATCCAATTAGCCTAACATGCATGTTTTTGAGATGTGATAGGAAGCAGGAGTACACGGCAAGCATAGGAAGAATGCACCCTCCAATGGGAATTTAAAACTGGATTTACAGACTGAGGCAGACACGGTGCTATCCACTAACAAATCCATAGAAGTAACAAAAGAAACAAAAGTTAGAAAAAGTGCTGTAAATTCAGCAAACTTGTGAACCCGTAGAAAAATCCTGCATGCACAGAGAGAACATGTAAACCCCAGAGAAAGATACCCAGGTGGAGATTGTAACCCTCGAGCTCCTGACTGTTGCTGTTAGTTGCACACAACTTAACAAATCCATCCATTCACTAATTTCCTTCACTGCTTGTCCTCATTGGGGTCACGGGTGAGCTGGAGCTTATCCTAGCTAACTTTGTGTGAAAGATGGGATACCCCCAGACTGGTCACCACTCAAACACAAACAACCATTCACACTCACATTCACACTTAAGGAGAATTTAGAATCTCCAATTAACCTAACATGCATGTTTTTGGAATGTGGGAGTGTGGGAGGAAGCAGGAGTACCCGGCAAGCATAGGAACAATGCACCCTCCAATGGGAATTTAAAACTGGATATACTGACTGAGGCAGACACGGTGCTATCCACTAACAAATCCACAGAAGTAACAAAAGAAACAGAAGTTAGAAAAACTGCCATAAATTCAGCAAACTTGTGTTTCATGTTTATTTAGCAGCATGAAGGCCGTCTCAGGACTCTTCTCTGCCTTGGCGCTGCTCCTCCTAATAGGAGCAGTGCTCACCCAGAGGCCTCGGCCAAAAAAGCCCACCAGGCGCCCATCCACCCCCAGGCAGCCCTTTGTCCCTCAGCCTGAACCACAGGAGCCCACGGACATCCCCCCCGTCATCCTCGGCCCGCCCTCCATTTACCCCGACTGCCCCCGAGAGTGTTTGTGCTCTCCAAACTATCCCAACTCTCTCAATTGCGAGAACCGCAACATCCGTGCGATCCCTGCCATCCCATCCAGAACCTACTACCTGTACTTGCAGAACAACTACATCTCAGAGGTGACGGCGGAACCATTTTTTAATGCCACGGAGGTCCGTTGGATCAACCTGGCAAACAATCGCATCCATCGAATAGACAAACAGGTCAGACCGCTTCCTTGTTCAGAATGATGCGAGGTTATGAAATACTTGGAACGTCTGAGCTGTTGTATTTATAACTCTGCGTAGGTGTTCCAGAAGATACCTGCCCTGTTGTACTTGTATGCTCAACGTAATCAGCTCAAAGAGGTGCCCTCAGGCCTCCCTGTGAGTCTGGAACAGCTCCGTCTCAGCAGAAATCGCATTACCAAAATACCTGCAGGCGCACTCAGTAAGATGGGGAATCTGACTCTACTTGACCTCTACCACAACCAGGTGAAAGTCACTGCTTAGACCTACCTGTGTGTGTTCTGTATGTGTGTGTTTTAACACTGTATGCCCTCATGTCCCAGCTGAGTGACAGTGACCTGGGAAGGAACACCTTCAAAGATTTATCCAGCCTGATGCAACTCAATCTGGCACACAACGTGTTGAAAAAGATGCCTGCTGGAGTACCTCATGGTGTCATACAGCTTTTTCTTGACAGAAACCGTATAGAAGACATCCCAAAGCAAGTATACCAAAGCCATGTTATCACATAGTGAACATAAACACATATAAACCCACTGGACACAACATGACTGCAAATAGGACTCAGTGGCATTTTTATATGAAAAAAATGGGTAGAGCACTAACCACTACAGAAGGCAACCTACAGTCACACCATTACTGTTTGCTTTTTTTAAAATTCAGATTTATGTGTCATACAAAGAAGTAATGGGGCCAGGCTGAAAAAAATATTGTAATTTTATGGTTACAAATGTATACCTGCATTAAGGTGTTGTCAGCTTTAACAATGCATTTGACATGTTTTGGTACATCAATACCAGCAGCAGTTTAATGTGAGTGTAAATGTTGGTGTCTGTTGCTGAGAATGAACTACACAAACTATCTTTTGGTTTGTTCCATCATCAATAAATATTGAATATTATGAGGTTAATAAACAGTATACGAGGTCTGTGGAGATGGGCAGCTTCACGTGGGTTCACCCGACAAAAATTATTATGACATCAATTTTTTTAAGATGGCCACTTTTCTCTAAAAAGAAATGCAACTTTCGAATGAAAAAAATATTTTTTCTTGTTATAATACAACTTTTTTCTCATAACTTTTCAGTGTGGCCCTAATACTCTTTTGTAATGTTGTAAATAGCAGAGAAAACAAAACTATTCATCATAAAACTTGTGAAATAAAACTAAAAGTGAAACACAACTAAGATAGCTCATGTCACATGTTTGCGTGGCCACTTGTTGCTCGGCAGAGTTCACAGAGCTCAAACGCTGCCCCATTGGCCAATCACGCTACAACCCTGGACAGAAAACTGGCAGGAAGTCATGCATTATTTATACAAATCAGTCCTGCAATTTAGTCACTGCATTGGAAGAAATAAAAAAAAATGTATGCTCAGTTTGAATTACCATGATAAGAGTAGGCACAGTATTCATTTAACAATACATTTTATTATTGTGGCTCTAATCCATCCAATGAGGTTCATTTGGACTATCATAATTACATTCTAAACACATCTTTGATTCAGACCAATGTTAGCTAGTTTCTCATACCTGACCATTTTGACTGCTCACTTGCACCCTGAAGAAGACTGCAAGTGAGCAGTCGAAACTGTGAGGTATAAAAA
This sequence comes from Dunckerocampus dactyliophorus, assembly GCF_027744805.1. Taxonomy (NCBI): domain Eukaryota; kingdom Metazoa; phylum Chordata; class Actinopteri; order Syngnathiformes; family Syngnathidae; genus Dunckerocampus; species Dunckerocampus dactyliophorus. The sequence continues at coordinate 11,360,224 of NC_072826.1, read as the reverse complement.
ACTAGCCAACGCTGGTCTGAAAAAATGAACTGTTTGGAATATTGTGGTGGTCGTTTGTAGTGGTGTAAAACTGCACTGCATCATACTGAGAGCATCATCCTTGCTTAATTATATGAGACAGGCTGAACGTTTGTATTACCTAATGTTGTGGCCGGTGGGCACATGTACTGTAAATAGTGAATGGATGTGAGGTCATCATTTTCCTGTTCAGAGACTACTTCCAAGGCTTCTTTCACTTGGCCTTTGTGAGGCTCAACTACAACCAGCTGAGTGACAAAGGTGTCCCCAAGGCCGTGTTCAACATCTCCACTTTGCTGGACCTCCAGCTCTCCCACAACCAGCTGACCTCCATCCCTCTCTTCAGCAGTCACCTGGAGCACTTGCATCTCAACCACAACAGCATCGGCAGTAAGTCGAAGGCTGGAATTTGCTGTCCATGCCAGGGTTTCATTTTCTTTAGGATTTATTACTCGACTACACTCTCTGCCACGTCAGACAAGTCGAGGCTTGCTTAGTCAGCAAAGTGCTGTGTGAAACATTTAAGCTTACCTAATTCAGTATCAACTCACTACGCAAACAGTGGGCTTTGGCATATCTTATATATCTTCCTACAATACCCTTAAGTTCAACAATATTTGTGACATTTTCACATGATCTATTTTACTAAATACATTTCATTATATACAGGACACTATTATCGCACAGTCAGCATGCACTCCTTGTCTTGCTGTGACTTGGGGTTTTGTGGAAATCCCATCTTCCTGTGCTGGCATTGGTTGGCTATATATTGACGATTGGCGCATCATTGGACAAAATAGATGTCCATCATTGTAAGAGCATATAAACGAGTATCCGTTACGGATAACGCATTTTTGCCGAATACGATCATGAAACGAGTATTTTTGTCTTATTCCATGAAGTCACCATAAAACAGGCGCGCTCCCGACAATATAAGAATTTTGTTAATTTTCCTTTGTCAGTACACAGACAGTGGTAACAGTAACGTGCATTGACTGGCCACAATATTAGGTACACCTGCACAGCTGCATCAAACATTCTGTATGGCGATCATACTACATTTTATACATAATCGTGGTCAAATATTATACCCCTGTCAATACTTTACAGTATGCACGTTGCAATCTTCAACTTGTTCCGTAATGTATGCAGTGCATTTCACAAGACAGCTCGTGCGTCACTCACTGCAGGTTTTTTTTTTCGTCTGCTTGCTTATAATTTGTCTGGTGATATAACGTTGGAAAATTCTGCTTGTAGGACTGAATGTGCTGCTTTTGAGAAAGCTACAGTGAAAAGGCTGACAGATTATTTCCCTTTGCCATCACTGGACGTTTGCATGAATCACCAACACCAACTTCACACAGATCATTAAAAATGGAATAACAAAGTCTTACAGATCACTTCCACACATACACAGTACACATATTGCTGATTAATAAACAATAAATATAGCAACTTCTGATCAATCCAAGTCAATTTCAGACTTAAAATGTACCGATTTAAACCATGCTCACTTCTGGTTTATGCCCCGCCCACTTTGAGTACAGATACGGATAATTTAGATGGGTGAACAGATACAAATACAGATAGTGGTGTACTCACTCATCCCCACTGACTACTGTCTATACCAGGGGCGTCCAAAGTGTGGCCAAGGGGCCGTTTACAGCCCGTGGTTGTGTTTTTATTGGCCCTCGACACGTTCTAAAAATACAGTTAAACCAACTACCAAAAAAACCCAGCAAAAATGGAAAAAGAGCAGTAATTTTACATGAATAAAGACAAAATATGAAAGTAAAGTCATTATATAAGAAAAAAACAGCAAGAAGTTGAAAAATTCAAGGAAACAAAACAAAGAAAATGTTGCAATTTTTGGAAAGTTACATATGAAAAAAGTTATAATATTCCAATAATAAAATCTAAATATTATGAGAATAAAGGTAAAAAAAAATGTAAAAAGTTAAAATGCCATAATTTCTGGACTACAGGGTTATGGAGATGGACTGATATGTAAAGCGCACCCACTAAATTTAAAAAGAAAAAAAAGATTTCTACATAACAACCATTATCTATTAGCTGCAGTTGTCCACGTTGTAACATGGGACATTTACTACACAGAAAGATGTTACACCGAAAGATTTTTTAAACTTCAGCATCTCAATTGAACAGCTTCAAAAGTCCTTTGTCACACACTTTGTCAGTCTCTCTCTCCCTCTCTTTTGTTTTCGCTCTTTGTGTCACGTTTGACTCGAGCCATTTGCCATTTAGCTTGAGCTAAAGCTCTTCACTAGTCCAGTACTCCAGCCTTTCGAAACCCGAAATCGTTGACAGTTTGTCCAAACAGAAGCTGTAATAATTTTACACTAGATCAAACTTACTTAAGGTGTGTCAGCGATTGCTGCATAAGACTTCAAAACGTGATATTAGCTTCTACTTCACTCGTCCATCACTACTTCCTAAAGCTGCATTTTAAGCATCGTGGGAAATGTAGTTACCCATAAATTAGCTGCATCACTGTACAAGCCGCAGGATTGAAAGCATGACAAAAAAGTAGCGGCTACAAAGTTAATATAAAAACGTGTCAGCATATATACCTGGGTCAGTTTAAAAAATGTAAAATTGGACCCTGCATCCTTTGACTTTTTAGTATGCGACCCTCGATGGAAAAAGTTTGGACACCCCTGGTCGATACACAAATTATGTCCAAATGTTTATCTATGCGGTTTTCTCTGAGTACTCTTGGCACGGCATCTTAGGTTAAAGGGATACTCTTACATTGTCGATAGAAGTGAATGCGAGTGTGAATATTGTGCGTGCCCTGTGACTGACTGGTGACCTGTCCAGGGTGTACCCAACCGAAGTCATTTGAATTAGTGGTAGAAAATGAATGAATGCAAGTTTACTTTACGTCCGACGTCCAAAAAGATGGTTTGTGTAACTTTAACTATTTTTGTTAAATCCTATTTTTCCCCCAAAACTTCACCTTGCCCTTTCATTTCAACATGAAATAAAAAGCTTTTAATATTGGAGCAATACCACACAAATGGACGGCGCTTACCTTACCCTTTCATTTTCATCTTCATAGACCAAACTGTTTAGGCTTCATCTGTGGAAACTAAAGCTGAGGTCATCTAAGTTAAACAGCCTACCACAATTACCAGAGGTGTGGACTCGAGTCACATGACTTGGACTCGAGTCACAATTTTGATGACTTTGGACAATATCATCAATGACTTGCAACTTAAAGGGTCACTGACATGTATCAACTTTGCTTAATTATGTTTTATATTGTTTGTAATTACGTTGTAGGTTGTTCCTTTTATAAAAACGAACATTAAATTCGCAAAAATTACATTTATTGTTCATGGTGGGACCTATGACGAAATCCAGTTGCAGAAAAGGGGCGTTTCCAAAGTGACGTCAGCGCAGTCGAACTTCACAAGTAAACAAACATGGCGGTAAACGAGACAGAGGATGTTTACAGTGGTTATAGCAAAGATTTGAGCGATGTATCAATAGTTTTCGAGGAGGAAGAAGTATCTGGAGATGAAATAGAGAACCTTCCTAATGAGCGTAAAGGGGTCTTCAGAGCCTTTGTTATTGTGTATTTCGTTGCCGTCACGTTGCGTTTTACTTTGAAGCCAAATGCTTCTTGTAAAGGTGTTCCTTCATAGCAGTCGTCAATGAAATGAACATTGCAAAGAACAGAATGCAAGGTGAGCGTACATTTGTCTCTCCATTTCTCTGTAGTTGCTTCTTTCGTTGTAGTCTTAAACCTTCATCTTGTGGAAAATAAAACAAACTTACAGTATCACTCAGACACGGTGAACAACCAGCGGAAATACAACGATTTGGCAAGACTAGTATTTTGATGAAAAATATACCGAACGAAGCGGACGAGCTACCTTGACAAGCTTTTGTTTACACTGCTTTCGCTGAGAGGGTTGACTGCGCTGATGTCACTTGGGAAACCTTTTTTCTGTGACTGGAATTCGTCATGGCTCCCACCATGAACAATGAATGTAATTTTTGCTAATTTACCATTCGTGTTCATAAAACGAACAACGTAGAACTTAATTACAAACAATACAGAACCTATTTAAGCAAAGTTGATAAATTATGTCAGTGACTCTTTAACTTGGACTTTGACATAAATGACTCAGGCTTTAGTCAAAAATACTTTGGCTTTTTAGTGAATATGTTCAGTAAAAGGTGGCTGAGTGGTTAGCATGTTGGCCACACGGTCAGGAGATCGGGAAGACCTGGGTTTGAATCTCTGTGTGTGCGCGTGTTTTCTCCGGGTACTCCGGTTTCCTCCCACATTCTAAAAACATGCATGTTAGGTTAATTGGCGACTAAATTGTCCATAGGTATGAATGTGAGTGTGAATGGTTGCTTGTCTATATGTGCTTTGCAATTGCCTGCCAACCAGTCCAGGGTGTACCCTGCCTCTCGCCCGAAGTCAGCTGGGATAGGCTCCAGCATACCCCAGCAACCCTAATTACAATAAGCGGCATAGAAAACGAATGGTTGTTCAGTAAAATCTGTCTCGATTCAAAGTATTCAAATAAGATGATCATTATTTGGTAATTTCCAGCAAAACAACATATTTTGCATTTGAATCTGCATCTATTAACGTCCAATCAGGTATAAAAACAAACAACTCATGTGTGGGTTACTTATTTCTGTGCATTGACTAAATCCTGACTCTCTTTTTCTGTGACTAAGTCTTGTCACACTGGTCTTATTTAATTTAAAAATAAAATAATTCAAAATGCTTTCATTTGTATTTGTCAAATTGAATCTATTGTTATATTGTTAAAATGGCATTCTATTTGGGGGCCAGTGCTTATGACTTGTAAAGACTCGAAAATTTCAAGCCTATGACTTCGGATTTGACTCGACCTGTCTTGTCTTGACTTAAGACTTGACTTGCACTTTGCTATCTGTACTTGAGAGTTGAATCGAGACTTGAGATCAAAGATTTGCGATTTGCAAACCACTGTCTTGCTCCCACTTCTGACAATTACCTAAAATAAGAGTTTATTCCATCCATCCATCCATTTTCTATGCCTCTTCTCCTCATTAGGGTCACGGGCATGCTGGAGCCGATCCCAGCTGACTTCGGGCGCCAGGCGGGGTATGACCCTGGACTGGTCATAAGGGTTTATTAATGTTTGTAATTCAGTTGTCACTGTAGTCTTTCCCAGTGAATTGGTCCATCCTCCACTTGCAGTTATTTCAAATTACTCCAGGATATATTCCTACTATTTTTGTTTTAAAATTAGCATTTCATCATGTGCCTCTTCTTGACAGACATCAATGGCACACTGATCTGCCCACACAGCCTGCAGGCGGATTGGAGCGATCCCAACTTGACACCTCGATTAAGGTACGTCATGGGACATCAAGAGCAAAACACATGTATCATGACAAGGAGCAAGGCACTGTGAAGCATGCTTGCAGGTTGCGACACCTTAAGTAACATTCGTACTGTTGTTCCAGGTACCTACGTTTGGATGGAAATCACCTGAGCCCCCCCATACCTTTGGATGTCATCATGTGCTTCAGACACCTCCACTCTATCGTTATTTAGGAAAACTCTGTGTTGATGCCAGGAGCGACACGCTCATGCGCCCACACACTTGCCACACATGATCAGTGACGCAACAGGCTGTCCTCCCGTGCATTCTGTGAAAATATCACTGAAACCACAACGCTTTCAAAGTTCCAAGGTTTCACTGGTTCCACAGTTGACACTAGCTAGAAAAATAGCAAATTATCTGTTTTTTATATATATTTTTTTCTTGAATGCAAATCCAATCCAGAAAAAGAATGCATGTAAAGCTTGAAAGTGCGCACACATTGATGGACACGCTACACTTATGTAGTTAGTATGGTCACAAGCAAACCTGACAAAAAACCTGTTGAAATGTTAACTACCATGTAGTTGATTTTGTCCAAAATGTGCCTGCAATTTTCACCCTACTTCAAGTAAAACGTCATTGTATTATTTTCTCTTCTCAGCCTCCTGCACTGTACATTATTAAGATGATTATTAAGTGACTTTGTACAAATAATAATAATAAGGAAATAAAACATTGTCTTGGACCTTCTTGTTGGTATGTTTATTGATAAATTGTCTTGCGGAAAAAAAGGGTGTGAACTAGGGATGCCCGATTTCTTTTTTGTCAAGCCGATACCATTAACGTCCTGCTTCCTGCTCCTATACGGATAACCGATAACTTTATCTATTCATCCATCCATTTTCTATTCTGCTTCTCCTCATTAGGGTCGTGGGGGCATGCTGGAGCCTATGCCAGCTGACTTTGGGCGACAGGCGGGGCACACCCTGGACTGGTCACCAGCCAATCTATTGTTTTTTTAATTTAGATTTAACTGTAGTTTGTGCACACCTGGAGGTAAGAAAGACTCAAAGTTGGTTTTGACGAACTGTGCCTGTAGATTTGTCCTTACCAAATATCATGACGTCACCACTAATAACAAAACATTAAAAAATAAAAAAAATAGCAGTGGCTCAGAAGTACAAATCCGTGGGATTTACTAGCCGACAGAAGCTGGTATCTTAAACGATGGCAAAGGGCTGGTAATCCAGAGCCATCATTTCCATGATGAAATCACAGATCGCTTAAGCCCTCGGGTCATCTCTGGTAGGTGGCTGATAATGTTTATTATGATGAAACTCGATGTATTTTCCCCTCATCGCGGAACGTTTGCAGAGCATTTGGAGCATTTCGTGAAATCTTCTTCTGAAACAGTGAGAAGTCCCACATGAAGGATGTCGTGTTTGTTTGCAAGTGAGCTCAAGAGAAGTTACAACAGTCTGTTTTACATTTTAGAACACGTTTTACCCCAAAACGTAATTGAAAATGCACTAAAATTTTGGACATAAAATTTCATACGCCGACAATAAACCACACACAGATAAGATGGTCAGGAAATCGATCATCACAGATGTACTCTACTGATCTGCAAGTTTGGGGAGGGCCGTACAATGCACCGTTTACTCATTCAATACCAAAGACATACTTATATGTTTTTAGAAACCTGATCCCTAAGTTGTATTTATACATTATACTTTTTTTGCATGGGAGGCAAAAAGAGGTGATGACGCATGTGCACAATAAAAAAGGTCACTTTTCAAGCAGTTTTAAACCATAAAAAGGGCCACAGGGTGACAGAAGTGCATTTGATAAGACCTCGGCATTGATCATTTGCATGATGTATTAACACACTCGACATCAAGGACGAAGTGGAAGAGCATGGAGGAGTGTAGTGTGCAGAAACTTACACATTGTAGGGAAATTTTAACGCATGCACACACACCGTTAATTCAAAATGTGAAAACTGTAAATAGTTCATGGTGTTATATTTGTAAATAAATTGCTGTTTTGATGTAAAACAATCCTTTTTTGTATTGTTTATGTTGTGGTGCATTTGTTTAGATATTTTAACTGTCACAAAAGGAAAAAAAATGTGTCAAAGTGAAAGTAATGCTTCAAATGTAATATTTTTACAAAAAGCAGTTTTTCTCCCTTTTTTGTTGGGAACTGATATTTTCCTGAAACTTACCTATTTTCTACTACTGATTAAAGAACGGAAAAAGGTAGAAGCAAACTTTTGTTTCTGATGAAAGATGAGAGTCTAATCTTTCTTTTGGTCAGTTCCATGCTTATATTATAGAACACAATATTCTGTGCGCCTTGAAAAATCAGTCAACATGGTCTAAAATGGCCAGGACTGAACGGGTTGTCTTTTGAAAAATGGCTGGGATTGAATAAGAGAATTACCATTCCAGTGTAGCTCCCCATAGGGTCACACAGTGTCTGACGCTCTTTTATAACTTTATTCTGACCTGAACACATCAACAGCAGAGCAATTCCAACACCATATATGTATATACAACTCCAAACAAACACGTCTCTAGTCCATTCATTGCAACAACACTTCCTCATTGTCACAAGACAGACTGCGAGATGCGTTTACGGACACACCGATGATCACAGTAACGTCTTTATCATGCGTGTAAATAAACAGAAATGCAATGAAAATCAATAAGTGGATAGTCTTATCACTCACTTTGTAACTCATAATGCAGAAGTATAATTTGCTGCATTAAAGCGTGCTTGGAAATCCCTAAAAATTCACTCAAAACATGCAAATTCAACTTGAATGACGCTGTGTCTTTGAACGCCACTCGTCATTGCTCATAATAACACAGTCTGATTCAAATATTCTGCTATTAAAGAAACCAGTGTTAGGTAAATAGATTTTCAGACATGTGCCAACTCTTAACTTTATTTAAATTTTAAGCTAATTTGGCGCTGTTAATACATACAAATACTTGTATATATACATAATCCTGCCCTGTCATTTATTTTTCTTTCAATAAAATACCCTAAAAATTGGCATATGTCAGACATAATAATGGTAATGGTTTAATTTATTCTGAACATGCATACAAGTTACACTGGAATACATCACATACTACAATTCACAGTTCGACATGTCCAAAAAGCTAAATTTATTTAATCTCTCCCCCCAATCCGTTTCACATCGATTGCAGTTAATTTGTTCACTTCCTGTCCTCCAAATGTACTCTTTGCTAATTTAAAATCCATCCATCCATTTTCTATACCGCTTCTTCCTCATTAGTGTCGCGGGGGCATGCTGGAGTCTATCCCAGCTGACTTTGGGCGACAGGCGGGGTACTAATTTAAAATGCATAGGAAAATGATAAGGTAGTATGATAATATGATGACGTAATATAAGGGAACAGTGTGACATGGTGATTAATAATGATTAATTCATTTGAAAACTGTGATTAATCTGATTAAACATTTTAATCATTTGACATCCCTAGTATTTACACAATGCAACATTTATTTCAGTAATGGCATTGTTAATACATCTGATACACTATAAATCAAGGATTCCCAACCAAGGGTACGCATACCCCTAGTGGTACGCAAATTTCAAATTGCATGGGGTATGTGGAAACATTAAATTTCCAAGATGATAAGTGCATATTCTCAGTCATTTCATGTTACATGACACCAAATGTCAAAGGTTCACTCAAAAAAAAGTGGAAGAAATGATGGCGCAGTCAAGGAGTAAGGATAAATCTAAAATATATTACAGGCAGAAATCCAGCAGCATGTCACCAGCACTGTTACTCACAACTCTCCAGCTTCCAACCTATTCCCAACAAATAACAGGGGAGAATCCTCCCCTTGAAATACCCCCACCCCCTCCCTCAGGCATACCAATATATATCAACAGGGTATTGTACCAGAACAGTTCTTTTAGCCAAAGGCGGAATTAATCAATGCACAAATGCCATAATAATAACTAGAAAAGCTTGGAGAGCGCAGACCTCCGCCAAGCGCCATAGCTCCCCACCTGTTGTATCACCCCAAAAATGTAATCAGTTCTTCCATATCCCATTTCCGACAATTTCTGAAAATTTCATCCAAATCCATTCAGAACATATCAAGTTATTTTGAACACAAACAGAAAAACGCCGGCAAAAACATAACCTCTGCGCTTGCGCTCGGCGGTGGTGATAATAAACATAATAAACATGATGGCCCTGCGATGGCACCCAAAATGGGTATATAAACACATATTCATTTAAACCAGGCAACTTGGTTTAGTCCATGGTCACCTGCCCACCAATTTGAGTTTCTTAATGCTTACTTCCGGAAGTGCCTCGTTTGGCATGTGCACCAGAGGAAGTTGAAGAAGTTGAGTCTTTGATATGTGTGTCGTGATGTATAGCGTGCGGGCATGTGGACATCGAGTGTGCACCCTCGAATATCCACACATGGGGAACAGAGTGTCCAGACACAGGGAACAGTTTGTGGGCGTGCAGAGGAAAGAGAGAGCAGCGCTGCGTCTTAAAAGGATGGAAGGGTTCCTTTTACTCCGTCAGAGTACATGGAACCATTTCATTTCTGATACGTGAATGTTCTCAGTCATTTCATATTAAGCCAGACATTAAAATGGGATGTGTGCGGTACAAGTAGTTTCACCAGGGAGACAATTATCTGTGGCACAGCTGCACCAAAATCAATCAAAATCAAAGTTGTGTTACATTCTACTTTTGGAAAATAATCAACACGTATGTGTGAGGGGGTACTCATGGCAAAAAAGGCTCTGGGGGTACACAAGACAAAAAGGGTTGGGAAACACTGGCCTAAATTATCATCATCATCACTGACTTATCATGAATTCAACTAATCACCCAGAGAAACAAAGTAGCTTTAAGCTATATTGTGTGGGACTGCACTTTAATTCTTGGCCACTGTCCTGTTTATTTACATCTACTAGTGTTGGGAAACCTGAAAAATTATAAACTGGTCTTTTGGACCCTCTATTGGTGCAATTTATAGCTGCACAGTGTTCCGATGACATATTCACAACTCAATGTTTTTTTAACTGGGACTGCGAAATAGCCAGCCATGGGGCCAAAGAATGTTGCAAGTGCCAACAATTTGATAAAGAAGGTGAGAAACACTATTGAATATGATCTCACCAGGATGTACAGGATAATGTCCTCATCAATAGTAATTTCCATCCATTTGTCATTAATTTTTTGTTGGGATACTCCGATCAGGGTTTTATGCTGCTGATTCCGTGAGGGAGGGAGATCCATGAGGGAGATCATCCGATACAGATACCGATCATCCATCCATCCATCTATCTTCTTCCACTTTTCTGAGGTTTGGTCGCAGGGGGAGCAGCCTAAGCAGGGAAGCCCAGACTTCCCTCTCCCCAGCTACTTCGTCCAACTCCCCCCGGTGGATTCCGAGGCGTTCCGAGGCCATTTGAGAGACGTGGTCTCTCCAACGTGTCTTCCCCGAGGCCTCCTACCGGTCTCCTTAGGGAGGCGTCCGGAGGCATCCTGACCAGATGCCCAAGCCACCTCATCTGGCTCCTCTCAATGCGGAGGCGCAGCGGTTCTACTTGGACGACAGTGCTTCTCACCTTATCTCTAAGGGGGGGCCCAGCCACCCTATGGAGAAAACTCATTTTGGCCGCTTATACCTGCGATCTTGTCCTTTTGGTCACTAGCAAAAGCTCATGACCATAAATAAGGGTAGGAATGTAGATCGACCAGTAAATTGAGAGCTTTGCTTTCGGCTCAGCTCCCTCTTCACCAAAATGTACCGCCGCACTAATCCGTCGAGTGATCTCGCACTCCATCCTTCCCTCGCTCATGAACAAGACCCCGATGTACTTAAACTCCCCCACTTGGGTCAGGATCTCATCCCCGACCTGGAGATGGCACTCCATGGTCTTGGACTTGGAGGTGCTGATTCTCATCCCAGCCGCCTCACACTCAGCGGCCAGCAGGACCACATCATCTGCAAAAAGCAGAGACCCAATCCTGCAGCCACCAAACCGGAACCCCTCAACATCCTGGCTGCACCTAGAAATTTTGTCCATAAAAGGGTTCTGCATGTAAAACTATAGTTATTCTCTATGAAAATGCATTTTTCCTTAATATTTTTGGGTGTCATTGGCTAGAGACCAGGCCAGGGTGTACCCAGCCTCTTGCCTGAAGACAGCCGGGATAGGCTCCAGCATACCCACGACCCTAGGAAGACAGGTGGTATAAAAAATGGATGGATGGCTTTTTGGGTGTCTGGAACAGGTTCATTGAATTTACATTATTTCCTTGTGTTTTGTAAATTTCATTTTTCGTCAGATGGTTAATGTCATGTTACTATTTTCAAAGTGTATGCATCACAGTTTACAACTTTCCACCCAAGTAGCCACTGCCAACAAATTTATTTTAGTCTTTTATAAGAGTCTAAATGAAAGTGCTATATAAATATCACGTTATGACGTAGACTAGAAACAAGTCTGTTTAGAAGTTCTTCAGTATGATAAATAACTATTCATAGTAAGGTAATAAACTATTCATGACAAAAGTCTCGTACTAGTGAATGAAAACTTGGATGACATGTGACTTTCTATTTTTAAGGTGCACTTGGCTGAGACTCAACAGTAATTAGTGATCCATGATGCAATAACATGTCCTAAATACCTTGCCTGAAATACAACAAAAGGATTTTCCTCACTTCACAATGCTCACGTCACTGGACTCCCACAACAAGTAAATGTCAACAGTCCTTATGCGACACCCACGCCATTGCAAAATCAGGTCTTTTCCCGTTTCAAAGAGATGCAGAAAAACGAGTCCGTGCTTCTGTCACATTTAAGATGGATTGATTTAACTTTGTGTACATGTACATGCACATGTACTGACAAGAACCAGGAGATGACATTTCCGTGGGGCACCTTCTCAGCGTCGGCGCCTTCCCTCCGACATGAGAATAGAATTGAATTTCTTGCTCTTGTTTTACGCATCTTTATCCTACACAGAAGTGAGACTTTGCCTTCTTCAAATTAAATATGATTTTGTACTTTGGACTTTGACCACGCCGCACGGTGGTCTAGTGGTTACCATGTTGGCCACACAGTCACAGTCTGGAGATCAATTCTCCCCTGGGGATTTCTGTGTGGAGTTTGCATGTTCTCCCCGTGCGTGCGTGGGTTTTCTCCGGGTACTCCGGTTTCCTCCCACATTCCAAAAACATGCATGTTAGGTTAATTGGTGACTCTAAATTGTCCATAGGTATGAATGTGAGCGTGAATGGTTGTTCGTCTGTATATGCCCTGTCAGCTGTCAGCTGGGATAGGCTCCAGCATGCTCCCGCACCCTAAGGAGGAGAAGTGGTATAGAAAATGGATGGATGGACTTTGACTACCATCATTTCCGATGATCCTTTGAGCTTTTCCTGTACACATACAGTATATTGTCGCATAGGCAATCCCGTCAATACAGTATATCGAGACACTTCTAAATATATATGAGTTATAATAGCCACCTTAAAATATTTATTCTGCTAACTCACGCCCTAGTTACAAAAGAAGCAACACAAACTGCGTCTGCATTGATGAAAACTCTGCATCGATCCGTTGTGGTAAAGAGGGAGCTGAGCCGAAAGGCAAAGCCCTCAATTTACCAGTCGAACTACTCTGACCTATGGTCATGAGCTTTGGGTAGTGACCGAAAGGACAAGATCGCGGGTACAAGCGGCTCTCCCTTAGAGATAAGTTAAGAAGCACTGTCATCCGGGAGAAACTATGAGTAGAACCGAGAGGACCCAGATGAAGTGGCTAGGGCATCTGGTCAGGATGCCTCCTGAACGGCCTGCCGGATGGACCTGGGGAGGTGTTCAGGGCACATCCAACCGATAGAACGCCTCGGGGAAGACCCAGGACATATTAGAGAGACCATGTCTGCACCCTCGAATGTCCACACATTGGGAACAGAGTGCCCGGACACAGGGAACAGTTTGTAGGCCTGCAGAGGATAGTCCGTGAAAGGGAGAGTCCATGCGTTTCCAGCGCGTGCACACTCCCTTGGTCAGAGAGAGAAAGCAGCGCTGCGTCCTAAAGGGATGGAAGGGTTCCTTTTACTCTGTCACATTATCCCCTCCCTCCCTGAGGTTGGCGATGTGTGGCAATCTTGAAAGGTAGTCCACCACAATGTTTGTCTTGCCTGCTTGGTGTTGAATTCAAAATTGGTACAGCTGAAGGGAGAGGTACCAGTGCATTGAGCGGCTATTGCGTCCTTCATTGTGTTTATCCATGTCAGTGCACGGTGGTCAGTCTCTGCATCTGCATTTTCCTAAAAGCTGTTTCGCTGGCTTCGCTCCAGATCCTCGGCACACTGCTCAGCCATTAATTGTTCTAATAGACAGTCCAAAAGTCTAGATTTGTCATTTTTCAAGTTTCCCAAAAACAAAGACAGGTATGTGTCATAAAAATGTTGTAGCTAACCCTGGTTGTTGTAAATAAACAGGACAGTGAACAAGGCTCACAAAGTGTATATTGTGTGGGACTGTCCACAATATAGCTTAAAGGTAATTGGTTTCTCTGGATGATTAGTGGAATTCATGACAAGTCAGTGATGATGATGATTTAGTTTATAGTCTATGAAATGTATTCACAATGCCGTTACTGAAATAAATGTTGCATTGTGTAAATACTTCTATTTAATTATCAATCTAATATAAGTATTATTATTTTGTATGTCGATTGTTAAGTCTTGGCCACTGTCCTGCTAAATCATGCCCTAGTTACAAAAGAAGCAACACAAACTGTCTGCAGTGTTGCAAACTGCATTGGACCGTTGTGGTGATGAGGGAGCTGAGCCGCAAGGCAAAGCTCTCAATTTACCGGTCGATCTACGTTCTTAGTCTGACCTATGGTCGTGCGCTTTGGGTAGTGACTGAAAGGACATGATCGCGGGTACAAGCGGCCGAAATGAGTGTTCTCCATGGGGTGGCTCTCTTTTAGTGATAAGGTGAGAAGAACTGTCATCCAGCAGAAATTCTGAGTAAAACCGCTGCTCCTCCGCATTGAGAGGAGCCAGATGAGGATGCCTCTCGGACGCCTCCCTGGGGAGGTGTTCAGGGCACGCCGGACCAGTAGGAGGCCTCGGGGAAGACCCAGCACATGTTGCCTCTCAACTGGCCTGGGAACGCATCGGGATTTATCGGGAGGAGCTGGACAAAGTAGCCGGGGAGAGGGAAGATTAGGCTGCTGCCTCCTTGGATAAGTGGGAGAAGACGGATGGATGGATGGCAACATAAAACAGATTCATGTAAATAATCACTTAAAAACCTTCACTCAAGAGGAAGAAGAAATTATAACCACCGAAAATAAATTAAACAAACAAAGTATGAATCAACCAATGTGGCACCAACTTTCTTTGAATTGAATAAACATCAAATAAAAGGTGCAGAAACGTGCGTTTAGTAGATTATTTCTGTGTTGCTGATTCGTCAGTTTATTTCCAACGTGCTGAACAAAATTTATGAGGAACTTAAAACAGTTATACAAGGAATTATGCTCAAAAGGAAGTAGGAAGAAGAAAATCTCATTTAATTATTTTCCTTCCCAGTGTCTAATCTATTACCAAATGTTCGCCTCTTTTGCTTAACATGTTCACACTTACAACTGGCATGTGTTTTAATGTAAAAAAAAAAAGGAAAGAAAGAAAGAAAGAACCAAACAAGGAAATAACAATAAATATACCCACATTTGTAAATACCATCAATAATGAATGAATAATGGCAGGGGTAAATGCCAACAGACCTAATATATATGGATACAGTATATATGAAAAATAATATCTTATTAATTAATAAGTGAATGTAGAACTAAATGATGTCAGATACTATGGCCCTCTGCATTCTGCTTCCTCCTGGTAAACACCATATGTTTGTACTGTTTCTTAAAATGGCTCACATTGCTTGAGCCCTCTACTAAATCCATCATTTTACTCCACATACTGATATGCAAAATTTACCAGGGTTGCGCAAGTATACAGATTTTTCAGGGAGAAAGCTGTTATTTTCTACGGCCATACTTTTAGCTGTGTTTCTTTCAGCTTTTCCTTTCAGCGTAGGCGTCATGACACCACCAGTGCCCGTAAAAATGTGTCAGATCAATGAATTTCAATATTTGAGATTTTTGGAATTAGTCCTTGTTTGGGCTTCCAGTCTCTAAAGGTGCAGACTCCCCCATTTCTATCTAACTGCATCGTAGTGTAATAATAGGGAGAAGATTGGGAGAACGTTATGGTGATTGCTGCACCGATAAAGAAACACTTTTTGGTGGTGCCAATGTGACGGTGTCTGCATCACTTGAAATGCAAGGCTTGTCATCACTGAAGGCAACCTCTGACATAATATCACATACATCTCACACACATCAAGACTTTACTTGGATGAAGTTGCTGTCCGAAGAGGTTTGTATTTTCATGTGAAACACACTAAGAAAAGTATTATTGTTGTTTTCCCAGCTTTTTGCTTTTTTCTTCCCACTTCTTCTCTGTGTTTTGCGTACTGCTCCTTTTAAATGACATGGCTCCTGGCGTGGACAGCACCACACCAACAGCTGGACACCACCTGCAAGTAGTGCCATTCTTGAGCTGTGCCTCCAAGCCAAGGAGACGCCTGATTGTACTTTCTCTTACCCATGTGTTCAGTTTGCTACATGCGTGTTCACTGACCAGTCATGATTTTTTGTGCCCTTGAAGTGTTAAAACAACATATCTAATGGTTAAGACTTTTGTGCATGTACTGTACATCTTTGCTCATTCTATTAAACCTAAATTATAAGGATGAAAATTGATGTTTTTTTAAGGGATGGGAAGTGGACTCCAGGTTAATGTTTTACATACCTGTCATGTAGGATAACTGCTTCTGAGAGACTTCTGCTCGCAGACTGAAACTTCTTCCCACTAGTTGAGTCACCCTCTGCTGGTTGGTAGAGAGAATGCACTTTTATGGAATTTGTATTATTATTATTAGTCTTTCTCTTCTGTGCAGTGTAAAGATATAAAATCAGATTTAAAAAATAGGCAGCTCATCAATGCACATAATGGGACACACCTATTCCGCCTAGAAAGCCCACTATTAAAACACCTCCCAAAACGTTTTACCATTTCATATCCATGCCGTAACCATGTAGCAACAGGCACGTTCATGAGAACATGTAACACTTACACTGTTTTGCCGCATTTGTCCTTTTAAGCATTCCCGGAGCTTCCTTCCTGGATGCATTGATTTCACATAGCAACCTAGAAACAAAAGCAAAAATAGCGTTAACTTTTCCAAACTCAAAAACAAAAACAGCAGCGCCAACATGCAACCTTACCTTCCGGAAGTGGCTTGAGGACTTGTGAGCGAGTAGATAGCTGGTGTGGTGTGGCGAGGTGTCACTACGCCTGTAAAGTACTTCTTCGGCGTAACAATGTTAATAAGAATAATAATAACAATGTCGCTGTAGCTTGGTTAATATGTTAATATGATTAACAGGCAACCAGCCCACGGTGTAATTGCCAAAGTCAACTGGCATAAGCTCCAGCTTCCCGTAACCCTGAACAGGATAAATGGGGGAAAATGCACGGATGTATGGGTAGATGATCACTGGCTTCCAGCCTGGCATGTTGTTGGTGTAGTAGCGAAATTGGCTGAGACAGAAAGATGAACAAGAGAAGGTCAATATCACAGTGGCACAAGAATTATCAAGGAAAAGACATCAAAAACACCTACCCAACACAACTCTTGTTACCAAAGAATGTTGAGTGAATTTTTTAAAATGTCATCCAGAGAGCTCAGCAGTTAAGCCAGTGCACTGGGTCTTTCCACTTGTCGGACTGGAGTAAAGTACATGCACTGCACAGCACTGAAAACACTTTATTTACAGTGCAAAGCAAAACTATTAAACAATATGTACATGTTTATAATAATAACTAGAAAGCCCTAATAAACTAAAGAGATTGGTGCATAATGCGAAGAGAGAGTTGTCTAATCTAATGAATGGATTTCGCCGTTTAATGAGATCCAGTGCCAATAAAACAGAACAATGATGTCACTGTTATGAATGACTCAGTAATTTCACTGCACACAACACCTTAGGGAAGGTGATGGATTTTTTTTTTTCTTCTTCGGTTTTCACATTAACTGTTGCAACATACTTCCTCCCACTTAATTTTAGAAATCAGCTAAAATCCCCTTGTTCCAGTATAAGAGGAGAGAAGCATGGAGGCACAGAGACACAACCGGGCTTGGACTCTACTTGTGTAGGTACAGGTGAACACACAGGTGAGTGGTGTTTTGCCAGGGAGGCCACGGTGGTGGGTGATTGCTCATGCTTGCTCAGCATCATGGAGCTTGAAGAAAAGCCTTCTATGACGACAAGGTGCAACATTGCACATTTGCTGTATTATTTTTTCACAACAGTGTATCTGCTCGAACTCTACTGCCCGTCTCTTGAGATGTTAATATCGGTGCACGCTACCAATAATCTGGAGGTCTGGCAACAGCAAAAAAACTAAAAACGAATATGATGAATATAAGATTAGTGTTTGATGCAGGAGAGACAGATTAGAACCATCCCAATCAGGCTCAGCACCAAATTGTGTACTTTCATTACCTCTTGCTACCGCCTCACTACCTCCGTATAAGTGTTTCTTTGATTTGGCTCTTAATGGTTTGGTATGGTAATGGTTTAATTTACTGTATTTTGAACATGTGTAAAAATTACATTGGAATACATCACATAGTACAAATCTTATTTAATCCTACCCCCCTCTCTGTTTCACATCAATTACAATACATTTGTTCACGCCCTGTATTCCAAATGCACTCTTTGCCATTGTATGTACACAGTGGTTCAGGACTCTTCTTCCTTGTACTTTGTAAACATCAACTGCTTGTACTGTTTCTTAAAATCGCTCATTTTAGTGCATTGTTTGAGTTCTTTACTCAATCCGTTCCGTAATTTGATTCCACATACTGATATGCTGAAGGTTTTTGCCGTGGTTCTCGCATAAAAGTGTTAATTTTTCCCTAAGGTCTTATTTCTCCTCTCTTGTTGAGAAGAATTGTATTACGTTTTTGGGCAGCAGGGTATTGCTTGTCTTATGCATAATTTTACTCTACCCATATGAGTAATAACTACAATATGTAATTAATACGTAAGTGCAGTATGTAAGCACAGAATACAGCCAGTCAGTCAATAAAAATATAAGTAAATGAGTAAATGCACACATAAATAGATAATTGAAAATGTATTGTTATTATTATTATTATGTAAATAAATAATAAGTGGATAGGTAGGTAACTCAGACGGTCAATCAGTAAGTCAGTCTGTAAGTAAGTAAATACATAAATAAAAATGAATAAGTAATGTTTGTATTGTATGTAAATACATAATTATGTAAGTAACAAAATCTACTTACTAATAAGAAAGTACTGTATGTAAAAGTCGAAATAAATAAATCAGTCGGTAAATATAAATATAACTAAGTAAATAAATGTGTAAGAAAAAAGATAGATAAGTAACTCAGTCCTTCAATCAATAATCAATGTACAGTGAATATGTATGTGTAAAAAATATACAGCAAATAAGTATTACTTGCTTAAAACGTGAAGAAGATTCTGGTTTTGAGGAACCAGTCTCATCTTAAATGATTGCCTCCACTCTCCAGATGATCACAGTGATGAAGTGGATGCTCTTCTTGTCACTCCTCCTCCTGCTCGGCCTCCTGAGTGAGTTCGTCTTCAGCAGAACTCTGCAGTTCGACAGCTGCACCGTCAGCGTCCACACGCAAGAACTTCGCAGACATTACACAGAAATACGATCGCAAGCGGTGAGAACAAGAGCGTCTGGTGCCAACAAAGCCTGATGATGACGTGACGGGTGTTAATATTAAGTGGAAACTTTGGTTCACCTGATAGATTTCTGGGGACACTGAGATTGGTGTGATGATGCTGGACAGATCAACGATGACAAATATTCAGGTGAGTCTATTCAAGGTCTGACTGTTCCTGAAAGAGACGTTACATGGAGTAATGAATGCAATGTGCTGCATTGCAATACGAGTGACCTTGTGTACCTTCGCAGAGTGGTCAGACATGCTGTTATTTGCGCCTGCTCCTGCGCTTCTATGTGGAGAAAGTGTTCCGGAATTTCGCCACCTCACAGCCAGAGGAGCTGAAACGTTGCTCCAGCGCTCTGGCCAATGCTTTTGTCACCGTGAGAAGGAATATAAACAGATGTGTAAGTGTGTTACTTTATGCTGTAAGTGCCCGTCTTTAAATACATTGAAGGTACTTATAGTTGTCTGTGCTCGTCTCAGAACTGTCTCTGCGATGAGGACACACAAAGAGCCATCGACTCTCTCAACACTGAATTTGACAAGGTACAGTATGTCCTTTAAAAGTATAATGAAAACAACTTCTTTTGGATATCTATCTATCTATCTATCTATCTATCTACCTACCACTAACCCAGCGACATACCTATGTACGAAGCTAATAACTGACCTATACCTACCTAGTTAGCAACTGACCAACTTTCCTACCTCCCGAGCAAGTGACCAACCAGCTTATCAATCTTCCTATGCATGAAATGTCCGGAATTTACCTTTGTGGGACTAATAAAGGCATATGTTATCGTAAATGACCTACACCAGGGGTCCCCAACCACCGCGCCGGGGCCCAGTACCGGTCCATGGTCGAGGCCGAACTGGCCTGAGGAAACCTTTCAGGCGCAATGATAAAAAAAATACACACACAAAAAAAATTACTTTTGTAAATAACTAAATACAATTTTAAGTAAATGCATATACATTTTGGAAATATGGGCCATTATTTTATTCAAAAAATAATATAGTTTGAAGTTTTTGCATGTTTGTTGTTTGTTGCGAGTGTCCCACTTTGACAGTCCTTGAACGCACCATTGTACGTGCCCTAGCCTTCTCCCACTCTGTACAGATTGTCAACTATACTGTATTTTTATCAGGTTTTTTCACTTCATATTTGCTCCCAAATGCTGATACTATGTGGGAATACATAAAGGTAAAGTTTGATGACGTTATTGAGTGCTAATGTGTATATTTGTTGTGTGCACAGCTTCAGGTTAATTCATGCTAGCACACTGCCTGTTAGCACACACGCCAAGCAGCGGCGCGCCAAGCTTATAGTGGTGGATGGTGGGTCTGTATTCACTTTGTGCTTTTAATTTGATATTGTTCCTGTCCTAGTTTTACACAATACATACTAAATGAGATAAATTACATCGCTATATGACCCCCACCACCACCACCCAGGTCCGCGGATATTTGTGAAACACAAGCCGGGCCGTGGGTCCAAAAAGACTGTGGACCACTGACCTACACTACCTAACTTACCGACGACTGGCCTACTATCTACCTATCGCTCTATCGAGGTATCTTTCTCGTGACCGAGCTACCTACTAGTTAGCAAAAGACATACCGACATAGAAAATGACTTACCTTCCTAGCCATCTACCAACCCACCTAGATAGTGACCTACCTACCTACTTAGATAGCTAGCAAAACAGCAACTGACATTGCTAGCACTCGACTTACCTTACTACCTTCCTAGCTAGTGACTTAACTACCAAGATAGCAAAAAAATCTACTGGCCTTGCTTGCAACTGACCTACCTGCTAACCTAGCAACCAGGTGATCTACCCAGAAATATTCTTGTGGTTGCATAGAGAAACCAAAACTCCGAAAGACACACTTCAATATCCTAACTTCCTGTTGGTGCCAAGGCCAGGTGGTCCTAATTGTGATCTTTCTTTGCAACCCCACGCAGCTGTCAATCAACAAGGCGGCCCAGAAGGCCGTAGCGGAGATGGACACACTACTGGACTGGCTGGATGACCTGGAGGGGAAGACAACAGTGACTGATCAACCCCTGACATGACAGCGCAGACACATCGTCATTGACATTTCTTTATTTTTTTGTACTTGAATTAACTTAATGTTTTTATACATAGAGCAACTCTATTTTTCTACCCTTTATTTAATATGTTGCTATGTACCATTGACAAGAATATTTTACTTCAGTGAGGAATATGTGCTTTCCCCCGTGGCTGATTATTTACGTTCTGGGCAGTTGATCCAAGATCAGTACGTTTTATTGTTTGTTTATTTGTATGCAATACAACACAAATATGGGCCGCACGGTGATGTAGTGGTTAGCATGTTGGCCACACAGTTTGAATCTCCGTTGGGCATTTCTGTGTGGAGTTTGCATGTTCTCCCCGTGCGTGCGTGGGTTTTCTCCGGGTACTCCGGTTTCCTCCCCCATTCCAAAAACATGCATGTTAGGTTAATTGGCGACTCTAAATTGTCCATAGGTATGAATGTGAGTGTGAATGCTTGTTTGTCTATATGTGCCCTGCGATTGGCTGGCGACCAGTCCAGGGTGTACCCCGCCTCTTGCCCGAAGTCAGCTGCGATAGGCTCCAGCATACCCCCGCGACCCTACTGAGGAGAAGAGGTATAGAAAATGGATGGATGGATGGACAACACAAATATCTACAGCACAATTTTATATGTTTTACTGTTTTTTTTCTACATTTTTAGTAATATCCCTGGATCTTGATGCTTGAGTATTGTTGTCTCTGTACAGTATGTTTTCATTCATGGGGCTTGGTGTATTGTTATATTGTTTGAGCTGACACAATGTTTCAACAACAATGAATAAACTATTCTTTTGTAGCTGCTCTGACAGGCTTTTTTAAAATGCATTTCAGCAAAACATTCAATCTTTCCATTAAATAAATAAGACACGAATATGAACAACAATGTATCTCCCAACACTGTCAAGCGATGACGCCTCGTGTGGACGCCGGCTTCTGAGAAAACTTACACACATTAAGTGAAACCCCAGCATGACTGAGCTAAAGTGATTAGCATGCAGCCGCAACCACAGAATTTTTCACGTCACGTGCCGTAATGCACTTATACATTCCCACGCACGCACTGAACACTAAGTAGTACAATGACTAAGCAGTCAGTGCATATTCATGCCCACTCCAGCACATAGCCACACAGCAGAGGGTGCTACAGCGTCTTTTCTGCTTTTACAAAGATCATGAAAGAGGGCCTACCCATGCTTGAAACAGGCCAAAATTATGTTAAAATGAGACAACTTTTCTTATTTCAAGCAACAACAAAAAAATCTGTCAACCGTGTAAGCAAAATTTGCTTGGTAAGAATTACTTACTGCTAAAATATTTTTCTTGTGACTTTTAAGATTATGATGAGTCCTAAAATAAGAAACCAGGTCTAAGATTAAGCAAGTTCTTTTTAATCACATAGCTAGATTGCTGGATAGCTAAGTGAAATGCTGGTGAGAATTAAGCCAAATGCTCCTATAGGACACATAAAATGAGATAAAACTTGCTTTTATGAGACTAGATTTCAGCAAAAAGTTAGTACATATTCTCTATTTAACCATAAATTAAACAGATTTAATTTAACAGAAGCTTCCTCATAGACGTACAACCATTCACGCCTATGAACACTTGTTCTTGTCTGCAGGTAACCATGCGGTGCCTGACAAAAGTCTTGTTGCTTATCCAAGATGTAGGAACAAGAAATAAGAACTTCACTTTTAGGTGCTCATTTGGATACAGAAATCGCTTATGTGAAAGGCAAGAGCCTCTAGATTATGCTTGTTAGAGAAAAATAAAGTCAGGTATCATTCATTGAGTGTTATCACTTAGGCCAGGGGTCAGCAACCCGCGGCTCCGGAGCTGCATGCGGCTCTTCAGCCTCCTTGTTGTGGCTCCCTTCGCCGAGCGTGGTGAAATAGGGCAAATGGGGATTTTTCGAGAACATACGACTCACCGCAAGTCTGTGAATGCATCTAGACTGAGTTCTGACTGCTGATTGGATGAGCAAGGGAGGGGGAGGTAGGCTAGTGTATGCAGTGAGTACTGATGGAAATTTCGGCTCTTTTTAGAGAGCCGGTTCTTTTGGTTCGGCTCACTAAAAAGAGGGCTCTTTCGGCTCCCAAGTGGTTCCTCAGATTTTTGTTGTCTTAAATTAATTTATTACCAAATGATGTGTATTGTGTGAAATGAATTATGAATGTAAAAAAAGACATGATATTAAATATCCATCCATCCATCCATCCATCCATCCATCCATCTTCTTCCGCTTATCCGGGTCCGGGTCGCGGGGGCAGCAGTCTCAGTAGGGAAGCCCAGACTGAAACAATAAAATACTTTGCCGTTTTGACCCGAAAGCGTTTCTGTGTGGATAGCTATGGAAACGTTGTTCTGAGTGCCCTGAAACTGTATTTTTTTAAAACGACTTCCACAGTGGTAAAATCTGAAAATTCCGGCTTGTCATTTTTGTTTAGACAGCCTACACGAAAACGTGTAGCCTTCTATCTATGACAACACCATCAGTCAGACTGTTATATTGAGTAATGACCTCCTGCGATTTCCGATGGGTTGACACGCTCGTGGTGAGTCGCCTTATAGCTCGTGATTGGATCCTGGTAAAGACAGAGCTACCGTTTCCTCACTGACTCGCGAGCAGCACAGTATTTAAACGATTAGTCGTAGTTCTGAAATATAGGAAATGTCACGAGATGAGAACAATTATCCGCACTACAGTATAAGTTGCAGGCTTATAGACCGGCTTATACACCATCGTTATGGTAAGTAATAAATTCACCAATATGAAGTAAAATCCACATGCAGCAAATCATCACATCATCGCAAATTCCTGAATGCACCTCGCTTGCCGTGAGTGTAAATAATGGGTGATGAGGAAGTGTTAAGTTACTGGTGTGGTTAGCGATAGAGAAATGTGTGAGTGAGTTGGGAAGTGGGCACTGCTGTTGGCGTGTTAAGGTCGGCAATAAAGTTTAAAAACAGTGTCAGACAGTGTGTTCCTCTGTCAGGAAGTAACATTACTTCCAAGATGCTACTTGCATTATATCACCTTCAAGCACTTCGTTGCAGGTGGCTCAGTCTACATTAATTTATCATCAAAACGAGGCACTAATAGTGACTTACTACCTACTGTACTCCACAGGCACACAGGCGTTTGCAGAGCGATACCGTCACCTGCTGCCGTTTTGTACGTACTGTATTACTGCTGTAATTAAGTGCTTGCCGCTTTTATTCGGTATGTACTGTTTTCGTAAAATTTTTGGTTGTGAAACTGAACAAATGCACATTTTCCGAGAAGGAAGAATGTGCTGTTTTTACACGAGTTTCATTTTCATGCTCGTCATTAGCTGTTATGCTTTCAACTACAACAATGAGCTCTATGGTGATCGTCACGTTTTTTCTCGTTGCCCCCACTGGTATCTTTCAGTAGTTACGTCACATTAAAAAATACACCAAAAAAACCAAACTTAACATGTTTATGGAAGGTTGGAGGAAGCAGCAGTAAACTGAAGAGAACCCCGACAAGCACAATGAAAACATGCCACAGAAAAGTATGTTTCCAATACATGCAAAAGCAAAACTAACTTTCTAGGATTTGAACAGAGTTTCCTGAGTCACCACTATCATGACTCACACGCCCAAACAAGCAGAGTTGTATTCTATGAAAGAAAAATGTCAATTAATTACTGACAATGACAGCATTCTCTGACCTAACATTATCAGGGATTTTTTTTTTTTTAATCAAGAATAGTATTTTCCAGCCAAGACTTATGAAGGGACCTCTCACTGTCCACTATGCTGCATTTCTGATGAACACTTTTTCTAAAAACAACCTTCTGGAAGTGCACTGGGTTCTGAATCATCAAGTCAGATGAATGGAATTAACATGAGTGGGCATTTTTACACCCGTCATTTGATGGCTCACTCGGTACCCTCAAAAGAAACTCAAGGAATTGTTTTTTTTTAACTTTCCAATGATGTGTTTGTTTTTTTTTGTTTTTTTTTTACTCATTAAAAAAAAAACAATGCATGAGAACCTGGGAACAGCACGGAGTAGTGCTTACATAAGTGTGGTTAACACCCTTCACACAGTGACATAGCAAACGCAATGCCTGCGCATTATTTTGCATTTGCACCAATATATAATGGAATAAAATGGGGTTTATGCTCTGTCTAAGTCAATATTACGTAAGCTGAACAGCTGAACGCAGAAAAGATGCCACTTCAGCAAAAAAAAAAACATCTTAGTTTCAGGTTTACAGCAATTCATTCCTCTGATGTCGCTTGCTCAATTCTGCAAAAAAGAGTTTCTGAGGAAGTCTTTTTTTTCTCAGAATGCATTTAAGCTCTTATTTGCATATTTAATTATCTCCAGATTGCATCTGTTTCCACAGTAAACACGAAAGTAGATTACCTAACTATCTAACTAACGTAAGCAGATATTCTTTTTCCTGTCGGTGGCTAAAAAAACAGTTATTTGTCACCCAAATATCCGCTGTCACAGGAATATCACCCTTGTTCGTCTGAGTGGGTGCTGTCCACTGGAGTCATGAAACTCGTTACACGCATGTTTCCTCTTTATTCCTCATATAGAGACTAGTCATGCGCACTTGGATTTTTGTTACTCAGCAATAGTCACACAGGGGGAAGAATTTTTTGTGTGATTTTTTTTTTTAATCTCCTCCACATTTCGCAGGCACTCACAAATGTGACGCACGAAGTGGTGAAAAGCAAATCGTGCAAAGCCAATCTGACCTACCACACGCATAACCCTCAGAGACGAACACCGGCAACCACAATGTTTTGACGATTTGCAGTGAAGTACTTATATGTTCCACTGCAATTCGTGCTTCAGCAGTTTCATACCACCTGCACGTGAGTGGCAGATTCTCAGCATTTAAAGACTGGCAGCAATTTACAGGGGCACACTGGGGCGCAAAGGGGCGTATGCAAGGCGGAATGGGGTAGTTGTCAAGAGGGCATGTCAGCAGTACAGTCATTTGATTGTAATTCAAACTCTGACAAGGAGTTTGTTGAAATCAGGAACAATGTGTAACTCAAAGCTCAGAAATACTTTGCTCACCAACCACGTCAACTCGTGAATTTACATGACAAAATGCAGAAAAGAAATGTGCAAACTCAGCGTTTCTCGTAAAGCTCTTACTGGGGAAGCATTTCATACCCATACTATATACAGCCAGAGGTATTTGGGCAATGGCTGAATTTTTATGATTTTTGCCTTCATACACCACCACGATGAATTTGAAATGGATGAATGAAAATGCAGACTTTCAGCTTTAATTTAAGAGGTTTCACAAAAACATCACATTTACCCGTTAGGAATTATAGCCATTTTATGCAGTACACTAATCCCTTGTTTTATCGTGGTTAATTGGTTCCAGACGTGATAAGTGAATTTCCACTAAGTAGGAAGTAGGATTAATTTTTCCGGCCTTGGTAAACTGACATGTGCATGTATGCGTGTTCGTTTTCCTCGTCTTTCTGAACCACACAAGCTGGATGACAAAAGGGTTCACTCTGCAGAGTAGACACTCCTGTCACTCATTCAGCCTCTTTGTTCCAGTACGTGGAGGCGGGGCTACTAGTGAGTGGCTACACAGACAGAGTGCTAGCAGCAAGTTAGCAAGCAAATGCTAATATGAACGAAAGCACAAAATCTATGGTTTCTAAGCCGAATGCCACAGCCCCAGTGTGGACGTGCAGCAGAGCTTTCGTCCAGACAGTCAACGCTTACTGTGTTGTCTGGTCGGCAAAGTAAATATAAACAAAACGGCGCAAAATGGTGCGCGCTCACGGACGATGACGCTTGCTACATCGCAAAAGAATTGCAACCTCGGTACGGTTGAAAAGCCAACATTTCAGGAAATGTTACAAATGTTTGACAGACACTACAAATTGTCTGGGAGAACGTACATGTACATGTCACAAACAGCAATTCCTCAACTGTATAACTGAGTGAAAGAACACGTGTTGAAGGACATCAGAAACATCGCATTTTACTCCGCCATCACAGATATGTGGTCCAGCTCAAATATGACCCCCTACATTAGTTTAACAATACACTTAATTGTGTGTGTGGTTTTTATTGGAGTGTTTTTTTTATAACAGAGACAGGGTTTATTTTTTATTGTTTTTGATTATGACTGTGATTTTTAAGTGCAATTTTTGCTAAAAGAGACTCAGAGTCCATTTTATTTTCATTGAGGTTTTTATTGTCTTTCTTGTTTGTTGAATTTATTATGTTATTTGTTTAATTTATTTAAAAGCTCTGTTAAATACTCTTGAGAAATTCAAGTTTATTGCTTTTGTTACGATGTACTCATTATTATGCAATGTAATTAATTAAAAAATGGTCTCGAAAAATGTTGTCAATAATATCCATTATCGACAATAATTTGCAGGACAACTATCGTCCAGCAAAATGTGTTATCGAGAAAGGCCTAACGGTAGATGATGATAAGACTGCTTTCCTTGGAAGAAGAAAAAAAGACCTTCACAACATCATCAAGAATATTCTCGATAAGGTAAGTGTTCAAATCAACAGAGGCCTTTGGAAATACAGTGATGGAAAGGAAACAGCTCAGAATCCATTTGTCAAACATGGCGGAGGCAGTTTTACGCCACAGGTATGCATGGCTGCAAACGAAACTTGTCGTGAGAGGTTAGTTTTACCCTTCTGATGATGTGTTGTTGCAATAATAATCCTGCTCTGACGTGTGTGTCTCATTGACGATTACAGTAACATTACTGACACCTAGTGACCAGTGTAGAACACTACATACCATTCACAGTGTCTTCTGAATGCCTTATACAGTATTTGGATTTTAGTTCATTTTGCCATATTTATTCTTGAAAGTGCTTAATTTAGGCAAAAATATGTCCACATTTGGTTGAATATGCATATTTTTTGACAAACAGCAGGCCGTATTCAACCACAATACAGCATCATTAATTCCATCCATCCATTTTCTATGCCGCTTCTCCTGCACAATTAATTAATTAATATAATTAATTAACATTTGTCTAAAAGTAGTCGGCAGCTCTCACAAAGTCTGCCATGATTAGAAACAGCATACAGATATGCGCTTGACACGCTGCTGTTGTTGAGCCAAAAATGTGAAATCAATGCACCCAGGTTAGAAATTCCAGTAATGTTGAAAATGATCCAAATACGGCAAAATACTGTAAATATTGCACGCTATCACGAATGTACCTGTTAGTGCATGGTCATTGCATGTATAGAAAGTGGTAAAACATTGTTGGAGGTGTTTTACAGAGCTTTATAGTCGAAATAGGCGTGTCCCATCATGTGTATTGTTAGCTCATTCATGCTAACTGTTTTTCCCTCTTTAGAACGACAGAACAGGGAAAGACGTGTGCTCATGTTTCACATAGTGATTGTGGATGGCAACTTTTTGACTGTAATTAGTAGTATTTATTTAAAAAAATAAATTCAAAAACATCAAAATTGTGTTGTATGTGTTCCACTTGATCTCTGGTGTATCCCCCATCATTTTCCCTGAAGCAGAAATGGGCCTGGATTGTTATGGGTTAAATATTTAATCGGGAATTATACTTTGGGGTGGAGGTTTTGTGTTACTTTTAAAACATCCGCCAGGAAACGCATCATTTCGAGTTCATGAGTTGCACCACAGTCTGATAACCCCATTTATCTTTGAAACTCTCCGTGTGCTTAGATTTTGCAATGTATTGATTTTCTAAAACAAACACAACACTTTGTTCTTAACTAGTTTCATTTTTCACCTTCCCAAAAAAGCAGAAGTACAGGGTGTCCCAAACAATTTGACATCATTTCTCAGACCAATCATTTTGGCCATTTTCACAGGATGTATAGAAACAAATAAAAGATCTAATGTGTTATTTTTGTTATGGTTTCAGGTTGCGACTATGCAGCTGTGTCACCGGCAGCGCACATATTGAACCCTTATGAAATTGGTCCCATAATAAACTTACGATGCTCAACACCTCAACTGTTCGCTTTCATTGAGCTAGACTTAGTAGTTTTCAAGATAAACTGCTGATGTCAAATATTTTACGGCACCCTGTATATACCAGGGTGAATATATAGGTCACATGAGAAGCCATCACGATGTCAGTGACCACTCATAAAACTGATGAGCAGATCCTTAAATATTGCATGTGTCACGCAAGTGTCACCCGTTTAGTAAACATCCACTTGACCCCGAGTGATGCAGACTGTGTGCTGGTTAGGTGATTAGTTTGGGCATGACTTCCAATGACATTTCAAAACACCAAAGTTTCCCAATAAAGATGGCTGGACGGACATTGACACGGGACAAGGACTCTGAATCCCGTAAACTAGAAAATGAAAGGAAAACACAGCAGCATACTTCCATTTTATCTGTTTTGGTACGCTCTGATTTGGTCAGATTTGAATCATCCACAGCAAATAATGGAAAATTAATTAATCCGTTCAAGGGTTGCCATCATAAAACTCGTATTAACTGTTACTGCTACCATTTCAACATGCCTTAACTGTCAAGTGTAAACATAAGTTAACCTCAGTAAAATGTACAGTACACCTTAAAATAGCAAAATCCCTCTCTGGTGTAATAAAAGTCTAGCACATTTAATTCTATAACATTCTCAACAGTCAGTGTAAAAGACGTTAACCACTTATGTCAAGTAAACAATGACACACACAACCTTTGATAAGAAAAGATCACACTTCAGATCAACCAGCCATGTTGCTTTACATTGGCTAAAGTTAGAATTTTGGCATATACGTACAAGAAGTGTCCAAACTTTTACCACTAATCCAGAAAAATTGAAGGATGCTTATACAAAAGATCCCTGCTTTTCGCTGGGCTTACGTTATGGGACCACAAGCAACTTGGGGAAAAAAAACAAGTAATTGATATGCTCATAAAAATGTCTATTTTTTACGTTTTTGTTTTTCTTCAAGCCGCATCTTCATAATCCTGCCTGTTGTAATTCCAGTAATGATTTCCGATCATTTATTAACCTGCAGTGACGTGCAGTCAGTGGAGGCAGGTGTCATGATGAAACCTTTTTAAAAAAACGAACAATAACATCAAATAAATATGAATATTTGTCAATTTAACTGTATTATAAATGTATTTTTTTGTATGATTCCAATCATTTTTTAACATTTTCTTCACTAAAAACTGCTGAATTTTCACATTTCCTGATCAAATAGAGAAAAGAAAGCTAAGATAAGGCCACCATGAGCGTGGCTCCACGGTGTAGTGCGCAAGCCCTGCCTACCGACTGAGTGCACACTCAGTGGGATCATGGCGCCAGTTCGTATTTGGCAGCATGTCGCAGCTAATATAATGAAGAGGTGGGGGTGTGCATGAGCTGGAAGGTGCTTGTCAGCCGTCGTTGCACAGGAAAAGCCAGCTTTTTTTTATTATTTTATTTTATTGAAATACATAAACAGCAGTGCCGGCTAGAGCTAGCTTTACAAGCAAGTCAAATGGTTTTATGCTCCGCTGAATGAATGCATAAATTTGACTGCCAAAATGGAGGATTGGGATGGACCCAACTTCACCAGGAGGTGGTCAGACTTTTATAACAAAGTACCAGAACTTTTCCTGACGAAGGAAAGGCTGCATCTACTTAATATTCAGGTAAAGTTAAGAAAACAAAAGTTTTTCAGTTTGAAAAAAAATTATAATAAATGCGACTAAGAAGTATCTGAAAACAATTACAAAATATTTGTATGCCCAAAGTTAATTATTCTCTTTTTTTGTTATCCTCTTAATGAGCAACCTGTAGTAACATTAAAAAAAACTTGAAAGGAGTCAGTCCCTCACCAGCCATGAACCTCACGTCACTGATAACTTGTGTTCAAAGCTGAAAGTTTTGATGCCTGATTGACTGTCAAAGCTGACGCTTCCGTAGCCAAACACACTTGTGCTTCACACAGCACAGAACTGGTGCATTCAAGGTCCGCCGAAAAAAGTGCGAAATCTGAAGGTTTGACGAAATGACATTATTAATGAAGCATAAAGACATAAACATGTAAAAATTGTGGGCTTTCTAAGAGTGGTCCATGTATGGTGTACATTTTACCTGTATGATCACGTATTTATAAATTATTATCGACTTATGGTGAATGAGATGTGTTTTCTGCAGAACAGTCTATTTTTTTTACAAAAAAAAAATGTTTTTGAAGACTATCCCTCATTTATTGCGGTTGACTGGTTCCAGACCCAACCGTCATAAGTGAATTATCGCAAAATAGGATTCCTTCTTTGTAAATGATACATTTTCGTAGTTATTGCATAGCAAACTTGTTCACGACCATCTAATTACGTTTTTTTATGTTTTTAGAGCCCTCTAGACATGAAATAACATGCATATAGTCACCTTTATATTTGTGTTAGCCAATATAGTAAAACCTGTGCTTGTGTGTGTCGCAGTAAATGTGTTCCCTCAGGGAGCTGAGCAACGGCTGGATAGGAAGTGACGTTGGGGGTTCAGAGTTGAGTTTCAGGTTTTCGTGGGGAATGCAACAGCAACACTAGTCCGTGTTCTTATTAAGATTATTACTATTGTTATTATTATGTTATTATTATTATTATTGTGCTTGTTGTGAGATAATTTCAAGCTGCAATAAAAGCCTGTTGCTCCGTCGATCAAGTCTGAAGCTTTTCTCACCGAACAATTACTGACACCTAGTGACCAATGTAGAGTACTACATTCACAATGTGAATGCATTTTCCTAATAGCTGTATTTGTATTTTAGTTCATTTAGCCACTATTATGCTAGAAAATGCTTAATTTAGGCAAAAAAAATGTAAACTTTGCATAAACGCAAATATAAGCCTTATTCATCCATGAAACAGCATGATTTATTAATTATGAATGTTTGAAAAACCGTGATAGAGTGAAGCCGTGAAATTGTAACTGCGATGTGGGAATGGACGACTGTATTTAATCATATATCTCATGAATAGAGGATTCATTTTATTTTTAGAATACGCGAAGGGCTAATGAAAACAAGCTGTGGGCCAAAAGTGGCCCCCGTGCCACACTTTAGACACCCCTGAAATACGCTTACTTCTTTGCCTTCTTTGCCTCCTAACATCTTTTGCTGAATCTGGTCTGACGTCATGGAATAAGTGTTGCAAAAAAAGCGACAAAAATCCAGAAAAAGCACAGAGATATAACACATATGAGAAGATTTGTCAAAGTCTTGTGTTTTACGCATATTTTTCCCAAAATCTGAGGTTTAATTGGACAGGATTTAACATTTTTCATATTTGAGAAAACATAAGACTCTATGTTTTGGCATCACAAACGACAGTAAATTGCTGTCATCAAATTGAACGTCCCGTCAGGTGGTAGGTATTTCTATGTGAATGGCACCGTTTCCTCTATTGTTTGCTAGGTGAGGAATAACAAATTGTTAAGACATGCTTTTTTGTGGCCAATTACCAAATATCCAAAAGTACATAAAATCTCCACGTTTAGCATCAAGTCAATTTAAAAATGTACTGTAAAGGTATTCACCATATATTTATATTTAAGATGATGATGAAATTACTTATTGCAATGTGGAAATCTAGGGCCACCCGGAATTTTCCCCAAGAAGAAACCCACCATTTTTACCAGTCAGTGCAATGGGAGTAGCCCGTGTGCCTTGCATGCAAAAAAAACTTCCCAGCATGTAATAAGCATGTTTAACCATGTCTTGTCACTTCCCACCCAGTCATAATTCGCCTATATATTAAGACAAGACATAGGTCCAGAAATAAGCATTCACCAAGACTGAGAAGCCGAGAAGTCTCCATTACTCCATCATTATGCGCAGCACCAGAAGTCTCCTCCTGTTGGTTCTGCTAGTCCAGTCTCTCCTGAGCAAAGTGTGGAGCACTCCAATGTGTAACAACCAGTGCTGTCGCTTCGTGGAGCGCTTCCCCGGCAGGCTCAGAAAGCTGCGACAAGATTATTTACAGATTAGGGACTTTTACGTGAGTACAAAGGCAGCGTGTCGGTTCGAGTCGGTACTTGAAGGCATCATCGTGCAGATGAAGCAGCGGCTACTCGTCTGTCTGCTCTGACACTCGTCTCTTCTTTTTGAATTGAACAGGAAGCAAACGATGACCTGCACACCGCGCTGCTAGACCAGAGTGTCGAGGAGTCATTTAAAGTAAGTGGACTTGCTTAACTGCTGCATGGTGCAAAAACAGCAGCAGCAATGACTAAAACGGTTTTTGTTTTCCTTTCAGACGCCGTTTGCCTGCCACGCCATGAGCAGCATACTGGACTTTTACCTGCGGACGGTGCTGCCCACAGCACTATCCGGGGTGACGGAGGACACCAGGGAGCTGAAGCCTCACATGGAGTCCATACAGCAGATATTCGATGAGCTGAAGAGAGAGGTCAATAAATGTGTGAGTATGCTGGCAACTCCACGCATTGGATGAAAATATGCGCAATTTACGCGCAGCGCACACTGAAAGACCATTGGATAAAACACATATTGATAATACCCTGCGTTATACCCAGCGTTTCATGGGTATATTTTAGCTGGGAACATATATATCTACTGTGTATACATTTGCTATGTTCATGATTTTGAACATATTGCCAAAAAGTTGCATGTGCAAAATGTGTTCTGTTTTCTTAAAAGATGCAGATCCAAAGTTCTAAGTTGATTGTTAGAATTGTCTAAATTCTAAAGTATACGGAAAAAGAATATCGCTAAACCACTGTGTTCGCTTAGGATAGTGACAGCAGTGCTATCACTACACTAATTCTTAGTCATGTTAAACTTAATAATTATCATGATCAGCATTATTACAGTATAATCAGGCATGCATTGTCATTATTAAATGAAGTTCTTCCTACTCCTTTATGGACATATGGAATTGTGTAGCTGTAAACATGGGGTGTACATCAATGTAACCTTGTATGCATGTTGGACAAACAGAGGAAATGTTAAACAATGCAAATAATTAATATTCGTCAACAAAACATTCATTTTGTCACTTTCTGGCGTCATTCCTAGTTCAAAGAAACCTATTCAAGAAATAACAATGGATTCATTTGTCCAGGGAATGAATAATCATTTTGGGCTGAACGCTATAGAAATGATGTTTCATATTTATTGCATGTAAAAGCAGGGTGTGTTTACTTCACACCAAGCGGTATGTTTGTTGTACAAAACTACGCAAAAAGCAAAATCTAAGTAAGGATGAAATACCTGAAATTAAAAATACTTCTTTTTAACTAACTGGATCTGAGTTATGTCTGAAAATCAGAAAATTGGACTTTTGTTGAAAGATTATTTTGTTTATTTTAGAACATATAACTTGATATAACATAGAAAACAAAATATAAGTATTTTTTATTTCACTTTTTGCAGTGTATAACTGTATAGTGAAGGTATGAATGAAGATGTTGGAGAAAGAAGGCTCCTTTCGCGTGTAACAGTAGATGAAAGTCATCGATTGCTCGGTGTTGTGGACCACTCAGAATGTTTTCATCAAATGGCCCAGCAGCGTATACTGTACCGTATGTGTTTGGCCCTTTCGGCTTGTGTAGTTCTTGTTTTCACAAAACCCAGTTTCTGTTTCCAAACGCTAGAAGGTAGAGTGTCATGCTTCTGAGTAAAACACGTGTTTTAGCCAAGTGTGTGGATGACTCCCTCATGCATAGCATCAAAATTTCCTTCCTGATTTTGGGCTAAATCCCAAACATTCCCTTAGATGTGACACATGTGGTTGATTGCAAAAAAAAAGTGAAGAGGTCACCACCATGTCTCATAGGAAGGACTGTGATGCATTAAGCGTGTTGTGTGCATCATCCACGTCTTGCAAGTGGAGGGAACATAGCTCAGGTTTTTTTTTTTAACGAACTCCTGTTAAATATGTCTGTTTGTTCCTCTTCCAGAGAAAATACTTTGCCTGCCAGAGGCAGTTTGACATCATAAATCTAAATTCGACGTACAGTCAGGTGAGTTTGCTTCCCGCGCTACAGGAAATGCATGCATGCGTAATGTTAGAATATTTGATGAAAACCAATGTTTTTGTCCCCAGCTGGAGGATAAAGGTGTGTACAAAGCCATGGGGGAGCTGGACGTGCTCTTTAACTACATTGAAACATATTTGGCTTCTAAACGCCACAGGAGCCATCCTGTGTCCTTGTGAAGACCCTCATCAATGGGAACTGGATCACTTCAGGAAGCAAAGGACTTTGTGTAGATTCAGATATATTATTTACCACTTGTGTGAGCAACGCGGGTGGACTGTATTGGAATCATATTGAGTCTGTTGTGTCTATTGAAATATTTATTTTTTTTCATGCTGTCTTTTTTCTATTTATTTGGAATTGATTCACAATAAATGACCTGCCAGTATTTATAGCTTTGGAGTATGTACTATATGAGGGGTGGGTGACTGGCAGTGCACTGAGTAGGCCACATCCTGCATTACTGCGTTCTATACGTTGTAAATGTATTGCACTAACCTCAAACGTGACCTACATCCTCCACTTACCAGCAGCACCAGCACCTGTGTGTAAACTTACTGTAACTCACCAGCGTCACCCTGGTGCTAAAGAAGGCACTCATTCACACAAAAATCTCACCACTTACTCACAAAAAAAAACACGCACCTTATGGTGTATTTTTAATTTACAAAAACAGCAAATATACTTTCATTGGCCAATTTTGTATTGAAATACGTGTTTATTTGAAGATAAACCAATATACAGTATTCAATAACGGAAAGTAAGCCATAATATAAACGAATATCTTTCTGACAGCGTCAATCAAAAGTGAAGATAATTACTTAATTATTTGGAATGTAACAATTATGCAAAAATTACGGAACAATTGCAATAAATGAAAATTGTGGACGGGTGGCACATGCAGCAAGACAAGCAAGAACCCGTAAATTCCGCCTGCCCCAGAAAGCAGATGGAAGAGTCCCGTCCGTATTTACAGCCCACTGCTGTTTTTTATTGACACACGGCACATTCTAAAAAATATATTTTATCAAGAAAACAAAAGTAAAAAAACAGCAAAAATGGACAAATGAGTGAAGTCAAAAGTTGTAATTTTACAAGAATAACATGGTAATATTATTAGGAAAAATAGTCATTTTAGTAACATAAATTTAAAATATTAAAGGACATTTGTATTTTTTTTTATAAGTCCTAATATTATGAGAAACAAACAAAACAAAATAAAGTTGTAATTTCTTGAAAATTAGGTTATGGGAAATGTTCTAATAATATGGGAATAAAGTCGAAGTATTATGGGAATGAAGTCATAATTACAAGAAGAAAATTTACAGGAAGAAAAATGGAAAAGACAGCTGTGATTTTACTAAATTAAAGCTAAAATGTTAATAGAAAACACTTGTACACTAACAAGAAAAAAGTTGTAATTGTACAAGAATCAACTCATGCCATTATGAGGAAATATAACGTCGTTTCAGTAGCATGGAATTTATATATTAAAGACAAAATATGTTGTTTTTTTTAAAGTCGTAATATTATGAGACATAACAAAATAAAGCTGTAATTTTTTAAAACAAATTTTGGGGAAAGAGTTATAGTATTTTGGGAATAAAGTCGTAATTTTAAGAGAGGAAAATTTGTGAAGACTATTTTAGAAAAAATGTGAGAGGCAGTTGTTTTTTTTAAATATATACACTACCAAAAGTTTTAGAACACCCCAATTTTCTCAGTTATTTATTGAAATTCAAGTCGTTCGAGTCTAACGAATAGCTTGAAATGGTACAAAGGTAAGTTGTGACGTGCCGGAGGCTAAAAAAAAACATAAGGTTACCCAAAACTGAAAAATAATGTATATTTCAGAATTATACAAAGAGGGTCAACAATTTAAAGCTGATCTCTAGAAGTGGAAGTTGATCAAGCCTTGGCAGTTGGTGCAACTAATTCCTACAGGTGTGAACAGCATTGTACTGGAGAAAGTAATTTGTTGCTTCAAAAATGGCAAGAAAAAGTGAATTAACGATGGAAGAGAGACAGACCATCTTAACATTTTAAAATGTAGGTGTTTCCTCCAGAGAAATTGGAGTGTTCTAAAACTTTTGACCAGCAGTGTACAGTATATAACTTCTTCGCATATCTACAAAATATCAAAAGTGGCCCTTGCATCCTTTCCTTTTCTACATGTGGCCCATGGTGGAAAAATTTGGGGCTTATTGTTAACATTGACAACAACACAACACAACACAACACAAAAAGCTCCATGAAGAAAAAAGTTGTACTGTTCCAAGCTGTCAAAGCAATTCTAATCGAATGTGTTGTTTGTTTTTAACACAAAGCTGTTTACCTTTTAAATATATTAACCTGCGAAGCGTACCTTTACCTACATTAGCGATGAAACGCAATGGACGCTTTATTTAATAATTACTACAATTATCAATATTAGCACCATACTGTTCAAATTTGATTTGTCTTCTTTGTAGATGCGAAAATCCATGAAAAAGTCATTTCATCAATAAATTCTATACCATTTCATTTCTAAATGACCTTGGATTGGTTTTATGGTGTTTATTAAACATAGTAAAAGGTGAAGAATATTTTTCATTTATCAATTTTTTGGTATAATGATAAAAAAAAATGATAAAAAACTTTTGGCACCCTCTGCCATAGGATGACAACATCCTAATGAGTACAGGTGAGT
This sequence comes from Dunckerocampus dactyliophorus, assembly GCF_027744805.1. NCBI lineage: Eukaryota > Metazoa > Chordata > Actinopteri > Syngnathiformes > Syngnathidae > Dunckerocampus > Dunckerocampus dactyliophorus. The sequence continues at coordinate 11,322,171 of NC_072826.1, read as the reverse complement.
ACACTCAGCATTCCTTCTCAAGGGACAATCTTATAGAAATTAACTTAGACTTAGATAGACTTTAGAGTAGTCAGTGTACAGTTTGTATAGCAGTATAGATTCACTGTCACGCAGACATTATTGTCTAAATAACTGGCAACACACGTGAATACAGTACACCTCGCAGTGAATGGGTCCACAGTATGAATATTTCGTGCAAATTTTATCGAGCACTGCCTTAATCCTCTTGGGCATGCAGTTCACTAGGTTGTTGCTGGTATTCTCACCAGGACAACAAATGTTGAGTAATTTTCAGAGGATTGTAAATCTATACAATTGTCCCTCATTAACAGCGGTTAACTGGCTCCAGACTAGACCGCGATAAATGAATTTTCGCAATATAGGATTCAATTGTGGTGTTCCGATCGATCGTCCACCGATCAGTATCGGCCAAATTCCGTGAAAATATCCCGATACTTGCTTTAAAACGCCGATCAGCTCCGCCCCCATTGCAGCAGCCAGCCTATTGCGACCGTCTCCCGCCCACTTTCCCTTCACAAAGCCAAAACAAGCATGCCTGCTGTGTGGGACTTCCTGTCATGAGAGTGATATAAGTGTTGGACCCTGAAAAATATGCCTTCAAAAGATTTAGTTTGGTGCAGCATTTGGGGGGCGGCCACAGGGTGTGGTGAGTTTTCGCGGCTCGCGATGTGATCGTCGGTCGGGCGGCAGCTAATTAGCCAAAACGCGGGACACATGTCCATGGTAGCATGAACAGTGGTTGGATTCGTCGGACTGGATGGCCGGCCGTCGGCGAGGGTGGAGGAAACCGGGTTTGGCGACTGCCTGGGGTCCTGCTGCAGTGCCGTCAAGCTGCCCTTGCATCCAAAGATGGAGTCTGATCTTCTAAGTTTCACCAGTGATTTTGGAAAAGTAAGTCAGTGTTTTTGTCTAAATTTATGGCATATAATATAGCCCAGGAGTCACCAACGTGGTGCCCGCAGGCACCAGGTAGCCCCCCACGACGACATGAGGCGCCTGCAAGCCTGATTTTCAGGTTTTCTGTTAATAATGTGAGAACACTAGAAAGAAATGCATTCTGAAATACAAAATGTGAGCTGTGGATACCAGCATTTTGTTAATGTTCTGGTAAAACAAATAAAAACATATTCACTTTGTTTGGGTTGAAATAAGATATAAAAATAAATGATTTTTTATGTTTTTTATTTAGAAATTTACACTTAATCTATGTGATCGGTAGCTCATGGATGATCGGTATCGGCAGCATAAAAACCTGATCGGAGTATCCCTAGATTCAATATTAATACATTGAATATTTTTTTTTTTTTACATTATTAGAGCCCTGATGTCATGATGTCATGCCCCTATAGTCACCTTTCCACTCCTATTATTCATGTTTACACCACATTGTAATGATAATCGTAAGACTAACTGCTGTAAAGATGCCTTACATAACAATTGTGTATTTGTTCATTAGCGTTACATTGTTTGCGCTATCATCCAAATGAGCAGCCTGACAATGTGTTGGTGCAGTTCACTCTCATGTGGACTGCTGGCAATGACTGGACACTATACTCGAGTTTGGAGAGTCATTTTGTGTCGACAGGGTGAGAAAATGTGGGAATCTATTTTTAAGAACCACACACGGACAAAATGTTCTCCAGGTTATGATTTGCATGGTGTGACATCTTTTTTACGAATAAATCGAAACGTGAGAACCCGCTTTACTTTCATACCAGAGTCATTAAAAAAAAAAAAAAATCATTACAGGTGCGACTGGGAATCTTCTTGTTTGTGTTTTGTTTATTGCAACAGTTTTAATGGGTCTTACACCTTCTTCAATACGGCAACAGCAGAAGAGCAGCTGAACTGCTGCAGTCTAAAAATAATGACGACCACACATCTGGATGATCAATCCTGACTATGAGTAATGTGTGATTGCTCCAAACTGAAGCTTCTAATGAAATCCAACACTTAACACAGCATAGCTTCCAATACCACACACTGCGTGTTGTAAAGCATATATACTGTAGTACATATAGTTGGGCATGATATGGTAAGTTATGTAGTGCTATGGCATGTCAAGGCAAGATTTGGCAGTTATTATGGTCTGGTACGGCATAGAATGGCAAGATGTGACATGGTATTGTATGGTAAGGAAGTGGTACAAAACAGTACGGCAGAGCATGTTATGGTATGGTATGGTATACTTTGTATAGTATGTTACGACATGGCATGGCAAAACATTACATTGTACAGTATAGCATGGTATGCAGTTGTATGATGCGAGATTGTATGGCATGGTATGGTACATAAGGTGTGGTATGGTGTGGCAAGAAAACATGGTATGCCATTGTATCGTATGGTACCTCAGGGAAGACGTGGTATGTTATGGTACGGAGCGGTATGGCAAGACAGCATGGTATGTTGTTGTGTTGCATGGTACAGTGTGACATGGTATACAGTAGCATGGTATGTGGTTATATGGTATGCTCTGGTATGGTATGGCAAGACATGGAATATTATGTTCTTGTATGATACGGTATGTATGATACGGTATGACTAAAGTTGTCACTGCAGAGTGATTGACAGTCAACTGTTAATTTGTTTTAAATCAAGTTGTGTGATTCGCAGAGTGGTGAGTCAAATGTTACACAGAGAGATGATGGCTGCACAACAAAACTACAATATGAGATTTCCCGGGAAACGAGCCGCCACCTGGTTTCACCGTCTGTAGTCAAGCATGACTGGATGAGGCAAACCGCATTTCTTGCTTTATACAGTTCATGCTGGTTTAAAGACAAATGTAAATAGCAGTCCACATATTTGTTTATACGTTTCAGAAGCACGTGCTCTGACAAGAACAAGTCAGTAGATGATGCAGTGAACGGCCTTTATTGTGATGCCACACAGTTAACGCAAATGTGACTCTAAAGGCATAAAGACAAAGTAATTCTTCTTATTTCATTTTTATTCAGGTTTTCACCAACATGTAACGGGTACGTTGTTGGCACCTCTACTCCAAGCTTCATGGAAATTGCCTTGTTTAGGTTTAGCGTAATCCCGCCAAATAACAAAGAGAGTAGAAAAGACTCAAATCAATCAAAACAAAACTTTTTGGCAGAGGTAATGAATCAGTAGCAATTGCTCATTGACTACAAGGAAAGATGAACTTTTCCTGGGAGCCATTGCTCAACATGGTAACACCGTGAACAGGGCAAAGCACAACGGGGGCGCTGGGCATGCCAATATAAGGAAGTCTGGGCTGCACTGACGTCAATGGAATAAAAACTCACTCGTGTAAAATGCAGCGTGCAGAGCCGTCCAAAACTGCTTTCATGTCTCACTTCCAAATGCACAAACCTCATTATCTGACGCGTTGGCATCGTTTAACACGAGAATACAACATTGTAACAACATTTATAAGTCAGAAAAGATGAAAAGCATAATAGAACCCCTTTAAAAGTGCGCTAAAATGTGTTTAATTTCCTGAGTAAGTTGAGCATTAATCTGCCCTTGAGTGTTTGCTCGCTCTCTGGCACGATCTCTTCCGTCTGCAACAGCACGGACGCTGCCTATAATAAATCTCCATTGAAGCTCAAAATTCAGCTTATGGAAGCTCACTGCGAGAAAGTAAGACCCTGATTGATCCATCCATCTTTCTATTCCGCTTATCCTCACTAGTGTTGCAAGGTATGCTGGGACCGGTCACCTTGATTGGATAAACCGGCAAAAAGCGTCACTTCCAGAAAAGCATACGTAGACCCGGGGTCTACATATGTAGCAGGGCGGTCCTTGGTTTTGACTGACAGCAGCAGAGGAGTGAGCGGAATTGTTTCCCCCCCCCCCTTTTTCCCCATGCTATGCAATCACGCAGACTCGAGGTGAGTAATAAATACTGTAGATGATGGAAGGTCAGGGAGTGGCGGTTTAACCTTGAGTCACCCGCTTTCATGAGAAATTTACATTACGTACAGAAGATGACCAATGCCATGACAAACCAGGTTCTACAGTACGCCAGCGCAAATTACACAATGACTGGCTATTGTGTGGTAAATGATCAATGTATAACAATGTGGATGACCGTACATGGCGGTGTTTATGTCTTAGACGGTGGTCAAGCAGCTATAGTCAATATACAAAATACAGTATCATAAATAGACATACAGTATCATAAATATTAGAGTTACACAAGTCCTTATGATCTTGTATATACAGTCGTCCCTCACCTTACGTTTCAAATTTCATGGCTCCACTCTATCACGGATTTTCTAAATTAATAAATTATTGCCGTTTCGTGCTTGACTACGACCTATTATTAGTAAAAAAAAAAAAAAATCATATGTAATTAAATTTTACATATTCCTGGCCTAAATTAAGCTTTTTCAAGGCTAAAAACGGGACCATATGAAAATATAAATATAAGGCATTCAGAAGGCGCATTCAAAGATGTGATATCAATGTTCAGTAATGTGTCAGTAATGTTACGTTGATGAGACAATAGCCACTGCAGGAAGTACGCTGTCCAGAAAAAAACAAGGAACTCTCCTAATGGTAACAAGTCAGTCTATGTTATGTCTTATTGAGGCCTAATGTCTTATTTTCTATTATTATGGCTACTATATTGGGTAATACATTTGTAAAGGTGAGCGTGCACACAATTACATCTGTGAATATTTAAGTACAAAAGTATCTGCACACATTCTTTGTGTAAGAAATATGTCAATATGTAATGTGATGTAATAACATCAGCAGGTTCTGACACTAAAGTACCTAGCACTTTAGCACTTAGGAACTTATTGTACTCGTATTATGTCTACTATATTGGGTAATACAAGTGTAAAGGTGATTTTCGTGGTGTTAGTTCATAAGTACAGGGCTCTAATAATGTTTAAAAAGGTATTTATAGATGGTTGAAAGCAAGTTTTCTATGCTCTAACTATGAAAATATCTCTTTTATAATTAAGGAATCCGATGTCTCAGAAAGGTCCTTAGGTCTGGAACCAATTAACCGCAATATCCGATTGATTACTGTATATTGTGATGTATCGTAGATAGTTTTCCCCAATATATTTATCAGAAAATGTCATTATTGAAGTAAATCCAAACTTTTACACAAGATGCTTGAAAATAACTGTAAAAAGGCATTTAAAAAAATAAGGTAACTTTATCAAGGAAAATGCAAAACTAATAATAGTTGCATCATAATTTTAAAGGTTATACAGTATTGTGCAAACGTATAGGCACCAATAGTTTAACGCACTTTTTCATTTTCACACGGTAAAAGTAGTAATTAGAAGGAAAACAAATACTAGGCCGATTTCCACCAGACTTTTAGAGCAGTGACACATGGACCGAATAAAAATCTAGGGGCTAATACAGGAATTTATGACTACAGTTTGATTACATGAATGGAACACTTCGTCCTCCTGAATCATAATGGCACTCATACCACCTGTTTGCCATCCTCCATGAGTCAGGAAGTCTCCTGCTAACTAACAGACACAAATTCACCCGTAGTTGTTGTTTTTTTTAAATTTAGTTGACAGTTTGGCATTGGTAGAGGTCTGCGCTTGACTAAGTTACAATCTCGTTGTATGTGATCATTAAGATATTGCTAAAACAACTCCTCTAATGGTGGCCTAAGACACCCAAGCACACCATATTTACAATAAGCGACCAGAGCCTAGATTTAAATCCATTATTATTATTATACACATAAGTGCAATATTTTTTTATTTTCTGCCTTTCTCTCTCCAATACTGCATCAACTTGACTACTATGTATCATTATCTTGTTTCCCCCCACCCCCTTATATATATTAATAGTCTTTTGTTAGTATACAGCCCACTTCGCATTCTGTCAAATGTCTTGACATTGCACAAAACGTCCCTTCCATTTGTTACCTGTCCTATGTCTTGTGTAATGTGTTTTATAACCTCCACACATACAGTATGTTATATATGCACTCTATACGTCTATCACTGTTGTAAATACACACTCAATGTTTGCAAAAAAAAAAAAAATCCATGCAGAAAAGAGGTTTCAGTGTTAACTGCTAACCTTGAAACAAGTCATGACAAATTACTGTACGTAGAAGACATTTGTGTCATATTGTGGCTCAAAACCATACCTTTAAATGTTGGTAATAATCACATTTCCAGGTTATGTATTAACATCAACCACAAAAAATGTGTCTTGTGAGATGTCTCACTACTGGCCTATTTCATGAGACCTCAAGGTCACTCTGCTCCCGGTACAAGCAAATGCGAGTGGGCAAATGAGGAGGAGGATGGCGCACCACTTCAAACAGCACTGAGGCGTGTGTCACTACCTCAGAGCCTTTGTGTAAACCTTTTAAGGGAGATGCTCAGAAATGACACAGTGCGATCTCGCAAGCAATCTTGACAATGCTGACTGATGTCACTGGGGTCGTTTATACACCGTTTTAACTCAAAACAGATGAAAACACATGAAAACAGGCAATGTCACTAGAAGTGTAATGGTAAACCTCGCGTGTCACCCACTCCCGGTCAGTGTGGGAAAGGCCCACACGAGCAGGAGCTTTGGAGACCCAAGGAAAACTGCCTTAAAAGGAAGAAACCTTGAAGAGAACCCAAAGTGACTGTGATTCAGTCTTTACGCTTGTCCTTCAGCTTATACTGTACTGTGTGTGTTAAAACATGTATTGGTTGTAAAGTATATTGCACTGATTATCAAAAACTACGGCTGCCAATCGATTAAAATATTCATTCTTGATTAATCTCATTTTGTCTATAGTTAACTTATAATTAATCACAATTAATCACAGATAGAAGTTTTTATCTGTAATTAGTAGGGATGTAAATCTCTTTGTGGTAAACGTTTCCATACACATCTAGATACACGAGTTAAGATATGATTAAAAAACTATATATTTCAAAAACAGAACAATTCGATAGTGTACAAATGATACGATTCGATATGTTTCAATGATTACATTTGTCGACAAAGATGTTAATCTTACATTATAAAATAAAGAAGCCAATTGCATAAAAGTGTCATTCTTACAGTATTTTCATATGCTAAAAGAGCACTTCATAGCCCCAAGCATGCTGTCTCCAACCACCGGCCGTGGGAAACATTCAGGTGCAATGAAAAAAAAAATCAATTATTTGTAAAGGGGTACAAATTGTGGAAATATGGCCACTGTATATTTTTAAACGTAATTTATAGTATAGAAACTGCGCAATATTTGCATGTTTGTTAGTAGCGGCTTGTTCCACGGTCCTTGAACGCACCATTTAACTTTGCAATGCGCCTTCTCCCACTATACAGATACGACTACTTTACTGTATTTTTGTTTTTTTTCACCTCATATTTGGTCCCAAATGCTGATACGATGTGAGAACGCATAAAGGTAAGATTTGATTACCTTATTGAGTGCTAATGTACATATTTGTTGGTGCACCTCTCAGAATAAAATAAAGTCCTGCAGGCTGTACTGGCGGATGTTGGCTCATTATTCATTTAGTGCTTTCAGTTTGATGTTGTTCCTGTCATAGTTTTGCACAATACATAATAAATGAGATAAATCAGATCGCTATAATGTACATATGTTACGTGCGTGTTGAAAATCTTCCCGGGTGACCAGCGAGCGCGATGCTAACGCTAGTGCTACCTAATGCTGTCTGACACAAGCCCCGAAATAGCTGTCCTCGCTAATGCCCATAATTAGCAGCGCCTAGCCCAAATCGTAAATAGCCGTTCGTGTCTAAAAAAAACATTGGGACGGTACCACTGTATAATTGACAACTAAAAAAATACCTGTAGTGCACCAGTAACTTCTCTCTTCTTCTTGGCGACCCATTTTGGTCTTGTCGAGAGAGGCATCTGCCAGGGCTGTGAAGCGTAACACAGCATTCAAAATACCCTTTTCTTTGCCCATTTCTGCTCAGTATTTGTTCCCGCTTCTGGCTTCACATCAGCTGCCACGCCGCTGCAGCTCCTCAAACTACGGTGTCGGCTGAGGGTCCAACGGCCGTGCGCATGTTAATCGCGCTTTTTAAAAAAAAGCGCCGTGACAGGAAACTTCCTAATGCGTTCACGTTGACAGCCCTATCAAAATCGTATGTTATTTAGTCAATGTTTGTGTTAAATATTACTAATTAGGTATTATGGCCGCGACCCTAGTGAGGATAAGAGGCATAGAAAATGGATGGATGGTTTAAAATAAGTACCTCAAATGTATTCTGTATTTTAAAATTGCATGTGTCAAGGAGAGCATAAACAAACTAAAATATCCAACACAACACAACAAGATATTTGCCTAGAGTCAAGCATGGTAGTGGCAGCATCATGGTCTGGGGCTGCATGAGTGCTGTCATCACTGGGGAGCTGTAGTTCACTGAGAGGAACATGAATTCCAACATGGACTGCAAAATTGTGAAGCAGAGCATGAGCCCCTCCCTTGGAAAACTGGGCCACATGGCGGTTTTCCAACATAATGAGCCAGTACAAGACTCCAAGATGACATGTGACTTGCTGAGGAAACTGAAGGTGAAGGCGATTGAGTGGCCAAGTATGTCCCCTCCAGACCTGAACCCATTTGAGCACCTGTGGGACATCTTCAAGCAGAAGGAAGGTGGAGGAGCGCAAGGTGTCAAATATACAGTAACAATACCAACTCTGTGATGTCATCATGTAGGAGTGGAAGAGGATTTAACCTGTGCAGTTCTGGTGAATTCCATGCCCAACATGATTAAGGTAATGCTAGATAACAATGGTTCTATCTTTGGACACAATTTATGTTCACTGTGATGTGTACTCACTTGTATTGCCAGCTATTTACCCAACAATGGCTGTGTGTTGACTTACAGTATTTTCAGAGGACAGTAAATTTACTGGTTTTCCAACTGTACATTAACAAAGATTAATTTCTATCGTATTGTCCCGCTGCTTGCTGAAATGTGAGGGATTCTCTATGCGCAGAACAATTTGGGGCGTCGATTGTATGCAAAACTTTTTAAAAATGTGCCCATATTTTCAAGGTTGCTGCCACGTAAACGTGGTTGCGCCGAAAGCCTTCTTTTGTAGAGAAAACCGGGTGGGTTACAAGGAGGTCAAAGTGAGTATAGATGCACCATAGTACTAGTTTCTTGATGGGGGGCTCCCCTTGAGGCCCGTGAGCTTCATTCCCTTCACCTGACAGGCATGCATGGATGGGAGATGACTGTGGGTTTCGTCACAGTCAAAGCAGGAAGAGGTCTGTGGCTGCTACACACATGACGACAGAAACATTTGAACATTGTGTGGAATACACACACACACAGAGTTGGCAAATGTCCCATTTGACTCAATGCCACCATACTTGTTTTACGACTCAAACGTGTATATTCCAGATGCCAAGGCCTGTCTGTCACAAGTTCAGTCTGTGTGTCGCATTTCACAGACAAAAAAATCCCAAACCAGCAGATGGCCAACCCCATGAAGTGAGTCATGTCTGTTGACATGAGTTGAAAAAGTTATCAAAAGATAAAAAAAAATAATGGTTGAACCCTCAAAGCTGCAATTTCGGATGTAAATTTTGAACCGCTAAAGTATAATTGCCATTTTGGCACATGTCAATAGATTTGACGGCGTTCACAGGGTTGTTATGATTTGGGATTTTTGTGACAAACACACCTTGTGGCTTCTGAAATGTACACAGACGTATTTACTGTAAATATAGGGTTTTTTAAATAGATTAGCAAATATAATAAAACTCAGCTGTGATTGACGCCTGTGTTGCTGTCAGTCAGGTTTTAATTATACAAAAAAAATATATTAATTACGTCAGGGTTTCCAAATTTTTTCATCTTAAGAATGAGTAACTCAAATATATATAGTCACAACATCAACACATACTCCACATAAACCTTTTTTAAAGAACACAATATGACAATAAAATGAATCAAAAAGCCCTTATGCCAAGAAATGATGTCTTCTCCATAAGATAACATGCGTTATTGTCATTCCACACAATATACAACAAAACCTGGGTCAGTCTCCACTTCCATTTCTAGCAGCATTCAAAATATTATCAAGTATAAAAATGCAAATATAAAATATAGCCAAATTTTGCAAGGATTTTAAGGTGCAGCAGTCATTTTGAGCAGCGTTGCACGTATTGCAAATAGGGTCCTTCAACTGCTGGTTCATATGTGTATGGTCCTGCATAATGGGAAAGTGGTGAAGATGAAGTCAGAATGTCAGAATGTTTGTGGCCCGTTTCTGAAGCGGGCTTGAGTAGAGTCTCTCAGATAAGAAGGGGGGGCCGACAATCCACTGAGCAGTCTTAATGATCAGCTGCAGGTCCTTCAGTCCTGCAGTGCAGCTGAAGTAACAGACAGCACAGCCGTACGTCTGGATGCTCACATTGTGCGGTGGTACAAGTCTGGCAGGAGGTCATGGGGGAGGTGGCTCCGTTTCAGGGCCCTCGGGAAGAAAAAAGGCCTTTCTGATAAGGTGCTGGGTGTTCAGGCTTCGGCTAAGGCCCTCTGACGTTTGTACACTATGCAACTTAAAGTTGGTGACACATTTCACCTCCTCTGGTTTGTGGTGTGGGTTTTTTTTGTCTTTATGAATCCAATTACCATTTTTGGGTTTTGTTTTGTATTGAGTTGCAGGTCATTGATTTGGCACCATTGCAAATGACTAACTCGTAGAGGAGTGGGCTGAGGACACATCCTTGGGGTACTTCTGTGTTAATGATGATGGTGGTGGAGGGGTGGTCTGTTAGTGAGGAAGTCCCTGATCCACAGACAGAGGTGTGCTCCGAGCTGCTGTACAATCACTGTCCATACTGTGATGAGTTTGTCAACCAGCTTGTCAGGGTTGATGGTGCTGAAGGCCGAGCTGAAGCCAGCAAACAGCATCCTGACATAAACAAAGTTTTCCAGGGGGTCAGAGCTGTGTGAAGGGTCAGTAAAATGGCATTGCCTTTGGCTGGTGTAACTCCCTCCAGGCTTTCTTGCAACAGGTTCAGTCGAAGCTTGTTCTCCAAATCCACAATGAAAACTAAGGAAAATACATATGACTGGATTAGCAAAATAAGATAAAATAGTTAAGCTCTTGGCTGCACGCTACATAAAGGAATTAAACATCAATAAACGCAGCCTGAAAGTCTATCTTTGCGTCTCTGATTCAATTGCAAAAAATTGTGATCGCAGCAAAATGACACTTCGGGTAAATTTCCCTTCAAAATTACGGCATCTGTAAACTTCAAAATAAAATCAATTTAGTGAACTTAAATCACAACTCTTAATGACGATGTGGTTCAGCATTCGGGGCTGTCCACACGGAAATGTTTTCAGGTCAAAATGGCAAAGTATTTTAGTGTTTCGTCCACACGGAACCGACGTTCTGGATGCCCTAAAAACAATATATTTTTTTAAACTGCTTCAAGAGTGGGAAAATCTTTGCCGTGTATACAAGCAAACCGCTACTTTCTGAAAACAATGACATCACCGCCCAGTCGCCATCATGTGACCAGAAGTGACAGGCCGACAAAATATCTGAATACTTCCCCTGGCATGACACACTCCAGTTGATAGTCTGCTAATACTTTTTTGTGTTATACTCCAAAATGACTCACAGAAGTACAGTGATGTGAAAAAGTGTTTGACCGCTTCCTGATTTTTTTTTTTTTTTTTGCCTGTTTGTCACATTTAAATGTTTGAGCTGGGTCCATTTTAAGTAAAGAGTTCGGCTTCTCAAAACAATATGCGTTCAAAAGAGTCATACATTTGCGTAGCAAAAATGCAATATTTGTCTCCCGCCTGTGCATTCTCATGTATGTGATGAAGACGCTCACTTTTGCAGAATTGTTGTAATTCAGCCACATGGGAGGGTTTTCGAGCATGAAGCGCCTTTTTAAGGTCATGCCAAAGCATCTCAATAGGATTCAGGTCAGTAGTAATAGTAGTAGTAGTACTTTATTAATCCCACAGCAGGGAAATTCACCTGTTACAGCAGCAAGCAAGATACACAACTAAAAGAATGCATAGTGACATAGTGACAGCTGGTTAAGCTCACTCCAGCTGACAAAAAGTCCGTGATGACCGTCCTGTATTCCAGATCATTCCCCTCCGAAACACAACCAACAATCGCTGTGTCATCGGAGAACTTCTGGATGTGACACTGTGTGGAGTTGTGTGTGAAGTCCGAGGTGTAGAGGGTGAAGAGGAAAGGGGAGAGCACCGTACCCTGAGGGGCACCTGTGCTGCAGAGTACCATGTCAGACACACAGTGACGGAGCCTCACATACTGTGGTCTGTTGGTGAGGTAGTCTATAACCCATGCAGTCAGGTGTTGGTCTACTCCCACCCTCTCCATCTTCACTCTGACACTGTCTGACACAGGAGACTGTCATGAACACTGACCTTAACTGAAGCAAGTGAGGCCTGCAGTTCTGTGGATGTTTTTGTGGGGCCTTTTGTGACGTCTTGGATGAGTGGCCACTGAGCTCTTGGGTAATTTTGGTTGGCCGGCCACTCATGGAAAGGGTTATTACTGTTTCATGTTTTCGCCATTTGTAGATAATGGCTCTCACTGTGGTCCGCCAAAGCGGAAGCAATCACTTTTTTACACATGGCCATGTAGGTATGGATTTTTTTCTCCCTTAATAATAAGATGTTTCATTTAAAAACTGCATTTTGTGTTCTGTTGTGTTTTAATTGACTAACATTTAATTTTGTTTGATGATCTGAAATATGTAAGTGTGACAAACATACAAAAAAATAAGGAATCAGGAAAGGGGCAAACACTTTTTCACACCACTGTAATTCCACTTTGTCATCACTCTAGATGAGCCTTGGAAAGCGGAAGACGACAGACTTTATACACATGCATTCTTTCTTCTTCCATACGTTTGGTGTCACAGTTCTGTCTGCATGTCTGTTTACAGGGCCATACATTGGTGTGCCTCATGTATTACACCCTTTTCATGCAGTGACTCATTCCCTTCTGGATGCAGAAATTTACTAGTCCGACAGTGCAAAAAAAAAGAAAAAAAAAAAAAAACAAGTACATTTCCGTGTGGACAGGGCCTTAGTCTCATTTTTCAGGCAGGTGGGAGCTGTGCCTGCTTGTAAGGAGCAGTTGAAGATGTCTGTGAAAACCACAGCTACCTATCACACGCCTTTAGTGCCCAATCCGCAACCCCATCTGGTCCTGCTGCCTTGTTACTTTGGTGTTCCGCAGGGCCTGCTAAACCCGATTAGCTTTTCATCCACATGGCAACAGCGTTCTTTCTGGATGCCCTGAAACGTTATTTTTTTTAATGCAGCTTCCAGAGTGGGGAAATCTTGTTCCTGCGTATATAGTATATATTTGGTGTCGCATGGTTTTGTCTGTGTGTCTGTTTACAGTGCCACATGTAGGTGTGCCTTATGCATAGGGTTGAGCATCGTTTGAATTGGAGCGATTCCGGTTCCTAACTATTCTCGATTCTTTTTAGAGGTAAGGTCATAAAAGTTTGCATGGTTTAAATGAAGGTGCTAACCATAGTATTTGGATGAAATGTCTGAATGTGTCTTTTTTTTAATTATATGAACTTTTTATGAATTACTTTACTTTGACTTTCTCACAGGGCTATTCTCAACCTGTATATAAATACCAAACCATTGAACTCAAACATAAATGTTTTGAAGTCTCTTTACATAGGAGTGCATCTTCACAAATTATTTTTATTTTTGAAAACCTCATGAATAAAACAATTACACATATCCTGCTGTTTATGTGCTGGATAGTGCTTATGATGCAGAATAGCCAAAGTGTAACTTAACCATGTTACCGAGTTCCTACTCACCTGCGTGCAGAATATCAAACAAGTACGTTGACTGGAGTAACACTTCACGTGGGGTCTGGTCAACTTCCTGGCTAAAGCTAGCGTTAACGTCAGGTCGTTTGTCTATCAAAAAGTACACAGCCTTACGTTAGCTGCTGCTTCAATGTTGGCTTAGGATGGACGTAATTCATCGCTTTACTTACCTGACTGCTTGGAAGAAGTCCAGCGTAGGGCGTCAAAAGAGGGCACTCTATAATTTGTACACCGTGAATCTGGAGGTGTTTAATCATGTGGTGCACCCTCCTTTGATATGATTGCGTTGCAAATGTTCCACTACGCCAAACTTTCGAGCGCCGTGGCACACGGCATACAGTTCACGGTTGAAATGGACGAACACAAACCCTTCCTGTCGTTTCTTCTTCGTTGGTGTTCTGCTGGCCATTTTCCCGGTCGGCGGGTTGGTCGATCAAAATTTTAAAAAATGAATGCTCCTGGGAGAATCGGAATGTTAGTCCTCGTTCCCATCGATGTTCAATGCCCGACACTACTTATGTATTACATCATATTCACCCACGAATACGTTCCAGTGTGGATGTGACCATTTTCTGATGCCGATTTTTTTTTAACCTGCAAAAAAAAACCCCCCAAAAAAAACAGGCGCGTCCCGTGGACAGGGCTTGTGTGGTGGTTGCTCATTCTCTGCTGGTGTAATGTGAGTGGTTAGATTTCTTATGGAGAAATCCTCAAAGTGGGCAAAGAAGTTGGTCTGGGAGGGAAGTCTTTGTGTGAAGGGATGTTTCCGAAATCAATCATTGATCCTAATGAATCAATTTTTTTTTTATCTCACCTAAAAATTGCTAAGAAAAGCCCTCACCTCACCCTCCCAACTACAATGGGAGCCTATCATCTTGTGCTAAACAAGACAAGCACAAGAAACCCAATGAATAAAATTGATTTTAGAAATAGGCAACTCACATACATAAACAGTAAATTTAGAGATTCAAAATTTGATTAATGCGATAAAAAAATAACACTAAAAATGACTAATTAATCGCAATACATGCTTTAATTTTAAACCCCTATGAACAAGCATGTTGGATGACCTTGCATAACCTTGATTATTTGCAGAGTAACTCGATGTCACTGGGCTTTTCCCTCATGAGCGGGCAGCTGATTCACTTCGTTGAACAACTGTGGATAACTGCCAAAAAGCAAAAATTTTATACATTGTATGAGACGTTTTGTCATGGGGAGTTGAGGGAGCACATCTTACAAAGCCAGAAGAGCAACATTTTACTGTTTGTCTAATAAAAGAATTCCCATGAGGGACTGCCAGGGTCAAGCCTCGTAACAGTCAGCACTGTTTAGTCACGTCACGCACAATCAATGCAAATGATTTTTTTAATAGGTGGTTGCATTACTTTAGTCAATTTTCCACAGTCCGTTAGGAATTCAAATTATAGATCAAACACAAAAGTGCAGAATTGTTTTGTGTGGGGTTTTTTTAATTGAAAGCAAGCAGACAAAATATGGCAGCTGCAGCTGACTAAAGAGAAAAAAGTAAGACACATTCCAGTATCTGCTACTAAAATGTGCCAAGAGGGACAAAGATGGTAACAAACATTCAACAATCATTTTTACAGTGCGATTTGTAGGTGACAATGTGGTCGACTGAACTAACTGAATGAATTGGCCCATCATCAACTGGGCCTGAGGGTCCTGAATGAAGAGAATATTGAAGAGGAACCATCAATCACACCCTCTGACTGTGATGACAGCTTGCTGGTGGTGCGTCAGATGGCGCTCTGGTATGAGGTGAACGCTCTTTAGTACTTTCTACTTCTGATTAGTCCAGCTGGAGGTGTAGAGGTGCTGTTGTTGTCAACAAAAATGAAAGAACAGAACCAAGAACCGCACTAGACCTTCTGGTTCAAAGTTCTTCTCACCAAGAACATAAGAACATGACCTCTTGGTCCTACAAGAGGGTCCTTCTGCCTACATTAACACATGAACACACTCCCCATCTCTCAAAGACACTAAGCAAACAAAAGCCAACACCAAAAAAAAAAAAATGGAGGTCCAAGCAGTACTTCAAGCTGATACACCATCTGCATAGCATTTAACCTGAAATCTGGAAACAAAACCAAATGGTGGAAAATGTTTTAAGATCATTTCCTGGTTTGTATTTAAAAAAAAAAAAAAAAATCAATATGGCCTATACTAAAATGCTATAAAAATCTGTGAAAAAATAGAGTTGGATCTCTTTTAAGCTACGTGCAGGTCAAATGGGCCCGGTGGTGCTACCTTCTTTGCCTCGAGACTGGACCTGAAACAAGTGTTTTATTTAAGGCAGGTGAGGGAGGGGACACAGGTGAGAATAGCACACCAAATGGCCTTGGTGAGTGCATAGGCCACTAGGACAAACAGAACTTGACAGACTCTCACGTCCATGTCTTTACATTCCACTTGTGAGTTCCAAACACATTTGTTTACATTGCATGCATGTAAAAGAAAATCTTTTACATGCAAAAAAGAGAGAAGAATTGGGCCTTTTTTTAATTTGACATTTACTAGTTTGGGGCTAACACTGAGGCTTCATGTACTCATGCTATCAACAAAACCTGATGGTTGAGGGAGATGAGGGATCTCAGAGTGCTTCTCCTTGCCTTTTATAATTCATCATCTCTTCCCTCACGTAAAAACACAGATCATGAACCTCTCTGTCAATGGGGAAGAGTTGTTTAAATGCTTGAGTAATAAAAAAAAAAAAAAAAGCACTTCTACAAAACATTAGACTTGAAGAAAACAAAAAAATCCATGCAGTGCAACTCACATGTCGACAAATTATTGCTTCCTTTTTACAATCTGTTTGTGTGTGCCTGCATCGTTCAGCGGGCAGCAGACTGCGCGTTTGCCATGGCGTTACTGGCTTTCTTCCTCCTCTTTGTTAGCAGTGGATTGGTCGAGTCCTCAATGGTCTTTATCTTAATTTGCTCATAGTCAACCCTCATGGTTGCCAAGGCACTCGTCATTTCCTCCTAAAAGATAAGCACAGGAAGCACATTGTTTCATTTGTAAAACTCGCACCAGTATGTGCGATGTACAAAAACCTGTTTTTGTACAGTTTGTACAGTTTTCAAATGATTCGCTAAGATTTTGTGATGTGTGGACAGGAATTCATGTTGGGGGTTCAGAGTTGAGTTTTAGCAGGATTACGACCACAACAGTAGCCCATGTTATGATTATTATGCTATTATTATTGTGCCTTGTGTGAGACAATTCAAACCTGCAATAAAAGCCTGTTCCAGTGATCAAGTCTGGCGCTTGTATGTGTTACCTACTGACACCTAGTGACCAGTGTAGAATATTGAATATTGGATGCGTTATGAATGCCTTATATTTATAGTTTAGGTCATTTTGATGACAATGTCTCGATCCCATGAGATTAAAATGATAGCAGTAAAGCCACTGTATTAGTTCTGTTCTGTTTTCCTGACACTGATAATGTTGCAGCTGTGTACTCTCAGCAGATTTCAAGGCAATGAATACAACAAACCTTGACATCCTCCCATGCATCCTTCTCTTCCTTGAGCACCCGGCTAGTGTGGAGTGGCGTCTGAGGAACCTCCATCGATTGCTGCAGAGAGACACAAGGATCTTCCTTCAGTGAACGATGTAAACCACAATAAATCAACTGAGCGGAAAGAAGTTGCTTACATTAATCCAGGGATGATTCATAAACTCTGTGATGGTCAACCTTTGGGTGGGCTCTGTCTTAAGGAGGGTTTTAATCAGCTGTTTCGCTGCAAATGAATGTCAGAAAACAGTTCCTTAGTATTAAGACTTTTTGTACAATTGTGCTTATACTGGATGGACTTGAAATTGCCACTGAATGTTGACATACACTATTAACTATTCCTGCATTCCTCAAAAGGTTTCCAGCTTTGGAGGGACATGAAAATTTAAAAAAAAAAAAAACATAATTAACTTGGCCTTCTTCGAGTGTGAGGGTTGCCACTGGCTGTGCGGGGCACATCCCTAATAAAATGGTAGGGGAAACACTGTTTTCATTCCAATGATGTCAATACATGGTCCTTTATTTTTACAATCTGGACATATTTTCTAATTCATCTTTTGTGTGTGACATTGTTTTTATACACTCCTGCATAAATCATTATGTCATGAAACATTTTTGTTCTACTAAGAGCAGAGGCTACTAAATCGCAATCACATCTTTTGTTTTGGCACACCAAGTCAAAATGCACATTATCATCACCTTCTTCTGATACATCAGACCACTCGGGATTGGGAAACACATATTGGCCCATCCTGATCCTCTTCTTCATCCCAGGAGAAATGGCTAGACCGTGGTCAGAATAAAAAGGGGGGTATCCGCACAACCTATAGAAAAACAGCAATGGCAGTTAAGATGTTGCGGCCAGAAAATAATCCCAATGTGAGCTAAGGTGAAGACGACTGACTTACAGGATATACATGATGACACCCAACGACCACATGTCACATGATTTGTCATATTTTTCTGGGCCCAGAACCTCTGGAGCTGTCCACAAAGTGAAAGGAAGACAGGAAGGTTATGAATTATAACCCTTGATACTCAATTCACAAGACATGGAAAAGACAAAAGACGGCAGTAAAAAACACAGAGGGACTCTCACCAACATAGTAGGGTGTGTAGCAGGGAGTCGCAAGAGAGTTGTGTGAAGTGGTCTCCTTTGCAAAGCCAAAGTCTGTGAGTTTGAGCAAAGCGCTTGGCCTCTTTGTAGAGTACAGTAAATTCTCTGGCTGTAGGAAGTTGACATGAGTTACTAAAAGCGAGCGATGGTGCTCTCGTAACTTCTCAGTCAGATTGCTTCAAACAGTGAGAACGTTATGATCATACAAACCTTAACATCTCTATGTGCAATGTTGACAGCATGCAGGTACTGGATTGCCTCGCCTATGCTTTTCATAATGTCAGATGCCTCTGAGGTAAACCATATACAAGTGTTAGTATAGAAATTACACTCTGGGTAGTCATTTAAGAAATGCTTGTACCTCTCTCTGTGAAGGCCTGGTCGCCCCTGTCCTGGATTCGACTAAAAAGCTCACCACCATCCATGCTGCAACAACAGACAAGTTCAATTTTACATGTTGCTTCAATGTCATTATAATCAAATTGTAGGCTGAACATGCTACACACAGTTATTTCTTGAATTCAGTAGTGCTTCGCACCTTCTTTATCAAAATGCTGGCACTTACAACTTTCTTTGGCTCCATTTTGGGTTGCAGTATTGAGGTGGGAAACACTATTGAATTCAAGAAACAACTCAAACAGGAAGGTGGTGGTGGTTGAGCTCACTGCCACATTGTGTCTTTGGGGACAGTCAATAATCATGCCTTTAAAGGTAAAAGTAACCTTAAATCATTTATCCCTTTCATCATTTTTATGTATTTATATGCATTTGCAATTGTCTTCTGCATGTCAAACTATAATTGTAAAACTATAAAAACCGGTGGGAGTTTCCGGTGTGATCTTGCATTATATGTGCAATGACTTTGGTCGTATTAAATGTCCCCAGTTCTGTGCCACCATGGCAAACTTCTGCATAACAAGTTTTGCACTCAGCTGCAACATCTTTTCAGACTTCGACGAAAATTACACAGAGCTGACATCACCTCTACTCCTTGCTACTCTGTTAACACATTAGCACACGCTGTCGTTGTGATGACGTGGGCTCTAGCCGGCCGCTGCAGGAGACTTGCTAGGGCGGAGTCTGGAATTGACTGCTTGTATCAAAATACCAATATCAAAGATTTTAGATACAGGCCGATATAATTCAATACTCGTTTTTTGCTAATATCGGCCCGATAGCAGATATCATTATCGGATTGGGACCCCCCCTAGTTTTTATGTCTCCATATTAACAGTGCTCATTTTATTTTTATACTTGTATGGCAGTCAAAAGACAGCACGGTGGCCCAACAGTCAGGAGTTCAAAAAGATCTGGGCTCTAATCTCCTTTTGGGCATCTCTGTGTGGAGTTTGCATGTTCTCCCTGTGTGGGTTTTCTCCGGGGACTCCGGTTTCCTCCCACATTCCAAAAATATGCATGTAATTGGCAACTCTAAATTGTCCATAGGTATGAATGTGAGGAATGTGACTGAATGGTTGTTTGTCTGTATGTGCCCTGCGATGACAACCTGTCCAGGGTGTACCCCGCCTCTCACCCAAAGTCAGCTGGGATATGCTCCAGCATACCCCCGCAACCCTAATGAGGACAATTGGCAGAGAAAATGGTTGGATGGATGAATGGAAGTCAAAAATGTAATGGCAATAGTTTGACTCTGGCACAGATTATTTCCATTTCCATTATTTTCCATGGGTTAAGACATTCAAGCAAACCAGAGATCGACCAATGTACAGGGACAGATTTACAATATAATTATTCATGCTAACTGTTATCCTTTTTTCTTACAGAGATCAGTCGTCTTTTTTGAACATTATATAAATTTAAGTGTTTATCATTGCTTTTCAAATAAATATCAAATCATTTGGCATCTGTGTTTGTTCGCTTAAATGTTGAATTAAATTGTGCATTGGAATATGCTACTTAACTGGCTTCATAAGTTTCATTTATGCTTTGTATTCTTTATGATTGTAAGTTTGCAGGTGCTATCATCCATGTCACGTTTGAGGGTTTCTGTGTGTGACCAACGATGCATGACGCATCATTTCCTTAAGCATGCATATGTAAAAATGTTTGGGGAGACCTGCTTACCACAGCACACTTCAGATTTCTGAAAATCTGGCTTTCGCTTTTGTTCTCTCCCCCCTGTCCGTCTTCTTAAAATTTTATGGGGTGATTCATGAATTCTCATCAGCAGTGATGAGAACGGCGCCACTGAACATATTAATCTGGCACCATCACAGCAGAAAACGTTATGTATAGCCCCACGTTTTCACTTTCCATTCTTATCTAAAGTAAAGTACAGCGTTTCCCACGAGGCTGCATTCTAATTGTGGTGAGGTGGGGTAGAAGGCCATGATGCATGTGTGTAATTTATTTTATTGCGTTTATTTGTTAAACACAGCTGTCATTCCGACTCAAATGATATCAGAACATCAACCAGATATTATAGGTAGCATACAAGTTAAATAAATTAATGAATACAAATATTTAAATTAAACTAAATGCAGTTACATTTGGTAACATTTTGTTTTCATTTTTATAATATTTTAAAACATAGTTAAAAAGGTTTGCATTTGAGCTCATCAAGTTGTGTTTTGCGTATGATGACAGCTGACAAGTTGTTTTGTACGTATGTACAGTACAGGCCAAAAGTTTGGACACGCCTTCTCGTTCCAAGCATTTTTTTTATTTTCATGACCATTTAAATTGTAGATTCTCAAAACTATGAATGAACACATGGGGAATTATGTACATAACAAAAATGCGTGAAATGTTTTATATTTTCGATTCCTCAAAGTAGCCAACGTTTGCTTTTTTGATAGCGCTGCAAACCCTTGGTGTTGTCTCAATGAGCTTCATGAGGTAGTCACCTGAAATGGTTTTCACTTCACAGGTGTGCCTTGTCAGGGTTACTTACTGGAATTTCTTGCCTCATGAATGGGGTTGGGACCAACAGTTGTGTTGTGTGTCCAAACTTTTGGCTTGTACTGTATGTACAGTATGAATTAAAGCAGGTCATTTTAAAGATCAACAGTTCATGTTCATTTGGTTAAATAGATAGTTTGGATTTTTTTGACATCCTCAAAAAAAAATTACATCTCACAAAACACTCAGCGTTATTTTTGTCTCCCGCTGTATCCCTGCGCACTGTCAACTGTGCATTCATGCATATGTGATGACGCTCGCGACGGAGCGCTGGGGCCATCTTGTATATGTATGTGTTACATAGCGGAAGAAGATGCGAGTGTCTTCATCACATACATGCATGTCCAGGCGACAGTGCGCAGGGATACGGCGGGGGAAAAATATAACGTTGAGCATTTTGTGAGGTGAGGAGGCATTTTTGTGATGCAAATGTATTACACTTTTGAACGCATATTGTTTTGAGAAGCCAGACTACGTTCCTCATCACGGATCTCCAACCAGAACTGGACTCACGGGACCAATTGGGGGTGGGTGTCACTGTTGGTGTAGTACTCTGCTGATGGGGATGTCATACAAACTTCACGTCAAAAAAATCCAAACCATCCCTGTAAATGAGGCTTCTTGAGTCTTGAGCTTTCCACGCGAGTTTGTGTAGGCAGATTTGCCTCTGCTTGACACTGCTTATCACACATGAAAGACCACAGATGACAAATACATGATGCTTTGGTGGTTAACATGTTGCAATACGGAAAGCCAAAAGGCAAGGAAAATGTATGAAGGTCATTTAAAAGAAATGGCTCGCTTTCTAATGTATGACGTTAGACAAAAAAAATTCTGCTTAATTCAGTTATGCAAGAGTTATAACATGTTACACTGCAATGAGGACAGAGCTCACCACTAAAATGTAGTATGTTTCTGGTACTCAAGCATACTTATGTAAATGTTTCTATTTCTGTCACGACCCTTAACTGTTATAGTAAAATATTTAACTTGCAAGCCGAAACTGCTTTGAAACAGACTACTAAAACTCACTGTAGAATGTGTTCAGTATTAATAATAATAATAATAATAAAAAAAACAACTGGTCACTGTCCTGCAATTTAAACGTAATTTTATTTTACATTCTGTCGCTCTCTGTTAAAACGAACAAACAATTACAACTGTGGACTGCTCATATACAGTAATCACTCGTTTATCGCGGTTAAGACCCGACAGTAGTAGGTAAGATTCTTTCTAAGTAAGTATTCCTTCGAGGTAAGTAGGATTCTTTCTTTATAAATAGAATATTTTCATAGTTAGAGAAGATCTCCCGTCCCGTGGAAATGGTAAGTTTTTGTCTTCTAAAGTTTAGAAGAAATAAATTTGAGGCTAACTGGTTAGCTCGCTGATATAAATATGTACCACAGCGTGTTCCGAACACTGTTTTTTTGCAGACAGAGGAGGTAGTAAGTACTCCAGAGCTTGGAACACCTGTAGGAATTAGTTGCACCAACTGCCAAGACTTGATCAACCTCCACTTCACAGCTTTAAATTGTTGACCCATTTTGTGGTCCCTGAAACAGGCCTTTTTGTATAATTCTGAAATACACATTTTTCAGTTTTGGGTAACCTTACCTTTTTTAACCTCTGGCACTTCACCACTCACGTTTGTACCATTTCAAGCTATTCATTGGACTTCAATTTGAATAAATACCTGGAAAAATGGGGTTGTTCTAAACCTTTTACCCAGTAGTGTATGCAGATGTATGTTTTATTCTAATAGGCCGTATTCAACCATGGAACAGCATGATTTATTCATTAATATATTTTGGACAAACCATGATAGAGTGAAGCCACAAAATTCAAACCTCGAGGGATGACTGTAATTGTATGGGGGTATTATCAGCAGCGGTTCGAATACTTATTTTCAGAAACAACTATTCACACTCATATTCACACCTCTGGACAACTTAAGAGTCACATGTGCTAACTATGCCACCATGTCGCCCACCAGGAGACTCATGACTGTGAGAACCAGCAAGCAGGCACAGAATAGTCCTGTGTGTGTGTGTGTGTGTGCGCGATTGCACTTGTGCACTTACCATTCCATGACAATAAGCAGACATTTTCTGCCTTGATAGAGGTTCTCATAAACATCAATAATTCGTACAATATTGGAACAAGGGGACGCCCTCCAGTGGAGCTCCACTTCTCTACGTGCTTTGGAACAATCCTGTAGCATCTAGATAGCAGGGCAGACAAAATAAAGCAGTTATAAAAAGACTGCATATATGCTGAGTTCATTAATCCCTTTATTACACATTCATAAAAGATGAATGCACTAGATCATCATACACTAGATCTGCAAAGAAGACAGACATTATCAGTATGTAGCAGCACTCAAAAAACAAGGCACAGTGCTGCCATCATCTGGCTAACGGGAGGCCAAATGCTGCAGAGCCTGGCATGTGTAGCTATGACGCCCTCTTCTGGTGACACTGTGTTAGTGCACAATTTCGCATATCATGATATTTGGGTGGTACATACAAAACTAAAAAAAATAGATTTGAGTCACAAGCGAAATACTTTCCTGACAAAAGAAAGTATTCAGCCTTGGAGCGCTGCCAATAATCATCTTTCCATCATGTAATCTATTACATTCCAGTCCGCAACACAACAGTAGGCTTGATACCAATGGGCCCTTCTTGCTGCAGTAGGCATGGGCCGGTATGAGATTCTGGCGGTATGACCTTGGGCAAAAATATCAGATTTTCACAGTATTATAATTACAGCTGTAATAGGTGTTATTTTGAAATATCTTTATTGAAAAGAAGAGGGAAAAAATCTGTTGAACAGCCATTTCTCAACATTATATAATAGGACATGATTGAAGTGGAGCATATCTACTTAACATAAATAATTATCTATAAATAATACATAAGGCTGTAACAAATAACACATTGACGACTTTAACTAATTAATTTAATTAATTAAGTTACAGTAATTAATTAGTTAGTGTAATTAAAGCACGCGCACCATAGCAAGCACACCTGTTATTACGGCAGACGGGTTCGTCGTCATAAACACAGAGCATCCTCAAAGTCACACAGAGCCTGACAATGTTTTATAACTTCATTCTGACCTGAACACACACAGCGGTACAATTCCGACACCAAATACTGTATGTATTTCCAACTCACACACATCTCTAGTCCGTTCAGTCTTTTTCATTCTCATTACAAGACCATGAGATGCATTCATGGACACTCCGAACATCACAAAAACGGCTTTATAATGCACGTGTGTGTGCATAAATAAAGAAAAACATGAATTGGATATTCCCATCACTCACTTCGTCGCTCTTAAGGAGTTTAATGAGTGTGAAGTGTCGCTACACGGAAGCTAAAGGCTGCTAGCGGCAGCACGTCTGCCCGCTATGACAGTCCTCAAAGCAGCAACCCTGGACACTTTAAAAAAGCAAGTTAGCATGTATACCATTAACATGATAGCCACTTGTAGCTCGTCCATGGGACAAAAACAAGCTGGCTAGCTGCCGCCACAGAGGCAGTGACAGCCAGGCAAAATGTGTAAACAAAGATGCCAAAAAGTCGAATGAGATTGAAACGTGAGCGATCACACACGCTGGCATAGATAGGCTTGTCGACATTTTTTTTTAAATCAAC
This sequence comes from Dunckerocampus dactyliophorus, assembly GCF_027744805.1. Lineage (NCBI taxonomy): Eukaryota > Metazoa > Chordata > Actinopteri > Syngnathiformes > Syngnathidae > Dunckerocampus > Dunckerocampus dactyliophorus. The sequence goes on along the minus strand of NC_072826.1, from coordinate 11,297,086 downwards.
TAATCAGCGCATAAATTTACACATAAAATTCCTTAACACAGCATGAAAGGTGGTCACATTGCTAGTTACAAACATGACTGGCACTCATCCACATTGGGAGCTTGAGCAAAATTCTGAATGCGTCATTAAATGCCACCCATTTTGGCTGTAACTACACAACAAAAGAGCTGTATACTGTATGTGGAGTACAGTAGGCTCTAAAAAGGACTATTTTAACATCATCTGTACACATGTGTAATTGGTGTGCCAGCATATTGGCTTGTGCATACAGCTTACAGCACTGGCGCTGCACATCATCATCACATAAATCATTCCGAATTGTGGGACCCAAATATTTGACATTGTTCACCATATTTAGCACTTGGTTCACCACAAAAAAAAGGTTATGATGCTCAAGTGTCGAAAATGTACTTAAATAGTGTTATGTGCTTACATTAGTTCAATAGCTGCAGAGCCAGGTGAAATACACACAAAATCCACACTTTACGGTATGCAAAACTCTATGAGGGCACACAACTCGTCACACCAGCGGCGCTTGATGCTCGCAAGGCAGCAAAAAGGCATGAAGGCATGAATAAATGTTTCCTCTGCAACATTGGGGCATGCTTAATACACAATGTAATAAATTACAGTATGGGCTCATCTTTTGGATTTAATGTTCTTGTCCGGCTTTTCATCCCTAATTGGAATGTGAAGAGGACTACTGTATTTCATCTGTACACAACTGCCGAGTGGGTGGTTTTTGTCCTTGTACTGTGTCCAATTATTCACTTAGTGTTTGCTAGAGTGTAAGAAAATATTTGTTTTAACTTCTATAGGAAAAATGTCATTGTCTAACATGCAGGGGCCATTTATACAAAAAAAAATGGGTGGAACATAAAGCATTTGAGTAAGCTCCACATCAAGGAAACTACAGTACTATCATTCTCACAGTTTTTTTAGCATCCAATTTACTGTATCTTCCAGCCGCAAATTAGCAAGCAACACAGATTTACCTCCCAGCTGACAAAGTTTATCTACATAGCGAGTGCAGTAATGACGACCAGTTCAGGGTGTACCCCGCCTCTTGTCCGAAGAGGGCTGGGATAGGCTCCAGCATAACCGCTTCCCTAGTGAGGACAAGCGGTACACAAAATGAATGAATGGATGGGTTTCCTACAAGATTCATATCATTAATTGTCTGAGATAGTTCCACAGTCTGAAGTTGGCAATAAAGAAAGCTACATTGTGAAATATGTCTTGACGTCCGTTTGAACCCACATATCTACAAAATACAATAGAACGGAAGTTGGATTACCTCAAGTTTTGGACAGGTGTGATACTACATTGTGTATGTCTGATGATGTTCACAGACGTCCAAGACTCCTAGGAATGCTAAGGTCGCTCGTGTACAGCCTCAGGGACTTGAAAAATTAGGGGGAACATTGACCAGCAGTGTATGTGTAACATATATAAAGCGTATTTGCTTAAGCAACAAAATAGAAGTCTAAAAGAAAGAAAGAACTTGTGAACGTGTGTGCCTATCAAACGTGGTATTTGCTCCCTGCGATTGACTAACTCAAGGAAGATCTACACTTGCTCACTGTTTGACTGTACTGACAATCAGCCACAGAAAAGGATGTTATCTGTAATCAATGTGAATATTCTTTAAACATGAAAGAAGCCCTCTGATTCAGTCAGCCCCTCTCTGTCCTCTACCACTCGAGTGATTTCTTCATTTAAATCATGTTATATGGTTCGATAAGATATCAATAGCAGCAAGCCATTGCAGGATGTAGTAATGTACGCAACAAATTGATCTCACTGTGGTTTTAAGTAATAAAACCTGCCTATAGCGGGCACTGAAAAATCCCCCGCAGAAAATTTGCGTGTTATAGACCCTGTGTATAGCGGTCACCTGTCTAACGTGGCCAGAGGCCACCCATTTTGTATCCCTTCGTCAATATCTGACCGCATATGGCGGCCAAAATGCCGAGTCAAGCAGAAGCTTCATGCACAAAAAAGTTTCGTTTTTTAAGCTTTAATTACTGAGTCGTAGCTCAGTCACAATCATTCACAAGATCCACACAAACTGTCAGTTGTTCGACATAAAAAAGCCGTCTTCTTTAAAGCTTGTTGCAGACAGTAACACCGTTTATTTCCTGGTGTGAGACAATGTGCACTGGTCAATACTGTAATGCCCCTTGTTGTGGGGAAGGACAGACTCATGTCGCCGATGCACTTTAAATCGCTTTATTAATAGCGGTTTATTAACCTAGTAGTGCTTTACAAATTTGCGTCCACACTGTGCGGGATTACTAAATAGTTGCATCCAGACAGGAACGGATCACTGAGTGAAAATGATGAAATACACAAGGCACACCTATGTGTGGCAGTGAACAGACACACAGACGGAACCACGTGACTCACCAAACCATAGAAGAAGAAAGAACGCATGCACACATGCTCCGTCGTCTTCAGTCTTGTCCAGACTTATGACAAATTAGATTTACTTAAGTCCGTCGTCCCCCGCTTTCCAGGGCTCGTCTATGACAAAGTGGAATTACATGTGCGTCATTTTGGAAGAAAATAGCAGGAGAATGTCAACTGCCGTGAGTCATGACACTCGAAATATTCAGATATTATGTTGGCTTGTCATCATAGCTCACTTCTGGTCACGTGGCGACGACGACTCTCGCGTAAACGTCACTTTGTAGATGTCATATGACATCAGTCAGCTGACATTAAGGTCCTCTCCTGATCTGCTACAAGCTACACACGGAGATGCAACTTTCATCTTTATTATTCTGATTACGGATTACGACTAAATGGACTAACGGATAAACTAACTGACTACGAATGCTTACTGTATATGTACAGTATAACAAAAGTTGTCTGTTCACTTAAAAAAAAGTGTATTGTTTGATGGCTTTGCTTCACGTCATGAGCTCCACTAAAGAAATCAGTGTTTTGTAGACGTCTGCTTCTTAAACTATTATTTCATGATGAAATGGAAACTGTGCCCATTGCTGAAACCTTTTTAAAATGTTGCCTTGACTTCGGCTGCAATGTCTTTTGCATAATCATTTTAAATTCTTGCATATCGGTAATGTTTGATATTACATGAAACCCTAATGAAATTTACATAGCCATTTTGACTGACATATTACCAGTATTCAGGTTATGTACACAACTATTGAGGAATTGTGTAATTATCTTTACTGTCATACTGAATCTAATTATGACTAACTACTAACTACTTTGATTACTGTAAACGTTAAAAATCTGAATTTGAAATACTAGGTTAATTGGTGACTCTAAATTGTCCATAGGTATGAATGTGAGTGTGAATGATTGTTTGTCTATATGTGCCCTGTGATTGGCTGGTGTCCAGTCCAGGGTGTACCCCGCCTGTCGCCCGAAGTCAGCTGGGATAGGCTCCAGCATGCCCCCGCGACCCTAATGAGGAGAAGTGGTATAGAAAATGGATGGATGGATGGATCATAAGAGGTGTAACGTAGACTAAAATGTCATTTTCGGTTCGGTTCAGTTTCTTTAAGTGCTCGGTTCGGTTAATTTTCGGTATTTTCTGAATTAGGTGGTCCAGTACCCCATATTCCCGGAGTACTCCCCACAGAATTCCTCAAGGAACATGGTCAAATGCCTTCTCCAAGACCACAAAACACATGTAAACTGGTTGGGCAAACTCACATGCACCCTCAAGGACCCTGCCAAGAGTGTAGAGCTGGTCCAAAATTCCACGACCAGGACGAAAACCACACGGCTCCTCCTGAATTCGAGATTCAACTATCTGGCGGATCCTCCTCTCCAGAACCGCTGAATAAACCTTAGCAGGAAGGCTGAGAAGTGTGACCTCACGATAGTTGGAATACACCGGCTGTTTAAAAAAAATAAAACGTTTCAGGGCACCCGGAACAATGTTTCCGTGTGGATGAAACGATAAAATATTTTGCCGTTCTGACCCGAAAATGTTCCCGTTTGGATAGCCCCTGAAATACAAGTTCAGCTGAGCACTTTTCAATTGAATATTTGAATGAGCCAGAGCAGTAAGAGGAGGAGACAAGGCCATGCTAAAAATAGCAAAAGCCAAATCTAAATATAACAAACAGAGCCACACCCCCGCCCGACCTACCTTCTTCTTTAACAACATTTTAAAAACACACACCCCATAAACCCCCACTAGCTTTTCAATAACTGTGTAGTCCCCCATCTGTTTTGGTCCTCTGAGACAACACCCTGAAGCCTGATCAGAAGGAGGGGGCAGAGGGGGCAGATGGGCACACAATGCACTTCCAATCGTAAACACAAAAGCCCCACAGCCACAGGCAGGACACTGGGAGTTGGGTGGGGAGGGAAGCTATTGGGGCTCTGAAGCTCCACCTGCCACTTGTTAGCCTGAAACCCACAGCCAGGACTGATCTGGTGAAATCAAGTAGAGACATCACACAGAAGGCGTGATAAGACAGTGAACTGGGATGGTGGGGAAAGATTACTGTATGACATTAAGCGACTCACTCATTAAAGCCTCTTAAGGGTTAAACGATAATCTATCAGAGAATGTGTTTCTGTACACGTATGCATGATGCAGACACAGGGGTACCGTAACAAACATGTTTGTGTGTCAATGGGACATGATCTGATTAAAGATCTCTGCTCAAGCCCAAAAACGATCAGATATCTGTGCTGTATGTGTCACCACTTTCAGTAATCATGTTGTGTGGACTGTAAATGCTATTTATCTGAAAATAGCAAGGTTGTTTTCAAACAGACAAGGCGGATACTGAAAATTTGATCTAACATCTTAAAATACAATGTTCAAATCTTAAATGTTTTATAGTCGTATTGTTTTGCATCATGATCCAACAGAGGCACAGAAAATGTTATACAGCAGAAATAAAACTGGTGGAGAGTTGTCTTTAAAATCAGTGCAGGATCGATTGTATTTCGTCAATAATGGTGAGACGTTGTTGCAAGCAATCCGTCATGTCCCCTAGTGGTTAAATACTGTATGTAAAGTGTCCTAGGGCACAGCACTTGCATAAAAATGGCTCGCTGGCCATGTGGAAGCAACAAATGACGACAGCATCAGTACACAGTACACAAATAACTGTTACTTCCGAAGCAGATTTCCCACAAAAGGAGCTACAAGTATATTGTAGATGGGCGCGCAAATTTGTAAAGCATTTAGTGGATATTTACAACATGCAAAAAGAAAGCTAAAACTACCCAAACAAATACAGCACACTTTTTAATATGTTTGCTGAGTCCAATGTGCAGCTGGTGATGCAGGTGATGCAGCTGTGAGAGAGTACGTTGGTAAACCTCACTCCCTGACACCTTGAGGGTCACGCTCTACATCAGCTTGACAGCTCGAGTTTTTAGCTTGATGGCTAGTGCTCTCAACTCTCATTCTGGAGACCGGAGACCCAGAGCTGTCTGGATCAGGCGGGTTACACTTGCACTACATCAAAATGTGTGTATTCATTCCAATGGGATATGGGAAATATTGAGTGCACTCTTTCACAACTTTTCAGTCATGAGTGCATGAATGAATTGAACATGCATTTTGTTACGATATACACCCCAGAACAAATATGCCATTTACTGGAACTTTGCCTCAATACCACATATTTTGAATTCATGGGAACGTTTTACAGACTAACGCACGGTTGTGCTATGGGTTCACCAATATCCCCTATCGTGGCCAACTTCTACATGGAGGACATGGAAAGGAGCGCCCTGAACTCCTTTAAAAAGGGAACAGCACCAAGTCACTGGTATAGATATATGGATGACTCATGGGTCAAAATTAGAAGCCAAGAAGTGCTAGCCTTCAACGAGGACATTACCTCGGTGGACAAAAACATCAAGTTCACAAGTGAGGATGTCAAAGACAATTGCATTGGCTTTTTTGGACTGTGGACTGTGACGTCCACATTGGAGATGACAGGGGCCTCCATGTTGGTGTTTACAGAAAAAACACACACACACACACACACACACACACACACACACTGACCAATACCTACTTTCTGACTCACGCCACCCACTGGAACATAAACCAGGCGTTAGAAATTTTCAAGAGTGTGTAAAAACATTAAAATCAAAAGGCACCTACACGTCTTCAAGTGAACAAATATGTTTTTTTTAATTTTTTTTATAATTTTTATCTTTAGCTCAAATAAAATGTAAATACATACCTATTAAACACACACACACACACACGTTTATATTCAGTACACGTCAATGTTTCAAATCAACGGCAAATATACTGAATCTTACGTCACTTAATACTGTTATCTCCCAAACTCATTTACTTTGCCCTCTGTCTCTCATCTCAGTACGCTGCATAAATTGATTTCACATACTGAAATGCTGTGGGTTTTTAGTGTTGTTCTCACGTATAAGTGTTTTAAGTTTAGTTTTTCCCTTAGATCATATTTCTCCTCTCTTGTAGAAAAGTATTGTATGACATTTTTGGGTAGCAGGTTATTGTTTGCTTTATGCATAATTTTAGCAGTTTGAAAATGTACTAAATCAGCAAATTTGAATATTTGTGTTTTTAGAAATAAAAGGATTTGTGTGTTCTCTATACACGGCATTATGCATTATCCTAACTGATCTTTTTTGCAGTACATTTAGCGAGTGAAGATTGCGTTTATAGTTATTAACCCATATCTCCACACATTAAGTTAGATATGTTAACACCAGAGAGAAGTAAAGAGTATAGAGTGATTTTTGGTCAAAGACAAATTTTGCTTTATTCACTGTTGAAGTATTTCTCGCCACCTTATGTTGTATATTTTTAAGGTGAAATTTCCAGCTCATTTGATCCCCAAAAAAGTATTTTCATTCACCCTTTCAATGTCCACACCGTCAATTTGTATTTGCGCATGTAGGGCCTTTCTGCTATTACTAAATAGCATTATTTTAGTTTTACTTAGGTTCTATTCTATCTATTTTTTTTATCAAACCATCCTATTAATACGGCCATTTTATCTGTTACTTTTTTAATTAACTCTGGCGTGCTTTCCCCAGAACAAAAAGCAGTAGTCCATCCATCCATCCATCTTCTATGCCACTTATCCTCACTAGGGTCTTGGGTATGCTGGAGCCTATCCCAGCTGACTTCGAGCGAGAGGCGGGGTACACCCTGGACTGGTCAAAAAGCAGTAGTATTATCTGCAAATAATATTAACTTTTTAAGTCTTTCGTCACTTTACAGATATCATTAATATACAAGTTAAACAAGTTTGGACCCAGTATTGACCCCTGGGGTACTCCACACGTAATACTTAAACTCGCAATGTGTATTTTCCTAGCTTCACATATTGCTTCCTGTTAGCTGGGTAGCTTTTGACCCAATTCATAACAAACCCTCTGATTCCGTACCTTTCTAATTGTGTAATTAGGATGTTGTGATTGTGTTGAAAGCTTTTATCACATCCATAAATACTGCAACTGCACACTTTCTGTGGTCTATAGCGCTGGTAATTTCCTCAGTAATTTCCATCAGTGTCATGGAGGTTGAAAGGTTAGCTCTATATCCGTATTGGCTATCCGCTAGTAATTCGTTCTTATTGACAAATTTGTCTAACCGGTTATTGAATAGCTTCTCGATTATTTTAGAAAATTGTGGTAATAAGGAAACTGGTCGGTAATTTGTAAATTGATGTTTGTCTCCATTTTTGAAGATTGTAACTACTTTAGCTGTTTTCATTTTAGTACGAAATTTACCAGTCTGGAATGACAAATTACTGATGTACGTCAGCGGTTCTACGATCTTGTTAGTAGACCTTTTTATTGTTTCCATTACAATAAGTTGATATTTTTGCTTTACATTTATTGACTGTGTCAGTGACTTCCTTTTTTGTCACATCAGTGAGGAACATGGAATTAGGATTCCTGTCGATTGTTTCATTCCTTTCCTCCACTGTCCAGAATTCTGGAATCTCTTTTTCCAGTTTTGGTCCAATATTTACAAAGTAGTTATTAAACTTTTCAACTACCTCATTCATATCATCATTATTGGTGTTTCAAACCATAAAATAATGAGTAGTCTGCTTTCTTAGTACTGTTCTGTGTTTATATACCTTATGTTTTTTCTGCTTCTTTAGTTTGTTGAATGATAAATTTCCTACAGGCTTTTTTCAGTCCTTTTGTCATCCATGGCTGATAATTTTTCTTTTGCTTCTTGGACATTTCTCGCAAGTGACAGTTCTTATCATAGAGGCACTGTGCACTCAGCCCAAAACTGAGCCTACTATGTTATCTAACTGGTAATCGTTTGATATTAACATAGTATTTTTCTTGTGTGTTTCTCTTCATACAAGATGATGTAGTGTGTGGGAATTTCTGTCCATTCATCCAGATGGACATTTGTGAAGTCAATGAGAGAGGGCCTGCTGGCTCAACATCTCTGCTCTAGTTCATAACAAAGGCATTTGACGGGCTTGAGGTGAGGTTTCTATCAAAGTTATTCCAGACCAAAGTCATCCAAGCATGACCATTGAGGACTTTGGTGTGTGCGTTGTAGCTAGAACAGATAGGACCTCAAACAAACGGTCTACTTTGGACACATAAAATTATCCAAAATGTCTTGGTAAAATGAAGATTTACGATTGAGGAGAAAATAAAGGGGTCTAGTTGAACTATTGAACCACTGGCCTAGCCATTTTTTGAATCATTATTATTGACCATCATCATCATCAATACTGCAGTGCTTTGGGAACTTTCATGTTGTGAAAACCTCTGTTGGCTTTTGTGTTTGATTTCATATTATATAGTTGTTACCTAATGTGACCAGTATAAGAGCTTATACACCACGATTAATATTTTCTGAAATAGATTTCACCTAAAATAATCTGCTTGTGACAAGTGTGTCAGACAGATTTTCACAATAATCTCAATGGAGACAGGGTCTTGGACCTGGGTATCAGGGGTTAAATGACATTTAAATCCCACAAGCTGACATACAGCTCTTTATGTGGATCGCTGAGGACAAAAGCACTGTTAGGCCTTGACTCAAGGAAAGAAAAACAGAACAAGATTTTGCACAAGGTTACTTTTCTTCTTCAGTGTGCAGTCATTGCCTTTGCTTCTAACAAAACACAAAATATGTTGATCACCTATTGCCGTCTCAGTCAATTGTTTTACTGAATAATACAGGAACACATTTACTCACGGTTGTGTAACAATAGATATTAATAGGACAATTACACAAAGTAGTTTTTTAAAGATAGAACAGATAAAAACTGTGCTGTTTTGACCATCCAAACGCCTAAAGCTGCAATCAATGAAAACTAAGAACAGTAAGTTTGTGCGTTAAATGTTCAGGCTAGGCATTTACATGTTTGCCACAATCAAAACAACAATGGAGTAACTGGATCAATAACATCTCCATACAGTGTACATTTAGTGCTGACATTTTGGGCACGACAAGGTCCCTTTATTTGTAAATTTGTAAAATTTATAAATCTCAAACTCACCTATGTGAAATGCAGACACAGACTATTGGAAAGGAACTAAAGAGAAAATCTTCTGTTTCTGCCTCGTCATCGTCATGTAAACATAGCCATGACATAGCCATAAACATACACTACCAGACACTGCAACTGAACTGAAAGTTCTTTCAGGACTTTAGCAGTAAGTTGTTTTGAAGGGACAAGTTTACAAGTGTAGCTGTTTGGGTGAATGAGATAAAGTGAGGTGTGGCAACAAAGAACCTCTTCCTTCCTCACGGCCTCCCTCCTATTCCTTCCTTTCTCTTTACATCTCATGACTGGAAAATGGCCATGCACTTCCTCTGTGACTGTATTAACCAACCTTAGGGCCGTGTCACACCTTGACGATTTAGGCAGTGCATGCCTGACGTGATCATTTTGAGGGCATACGTTGAACTGCCGACAGTTTTTTAAATATATATTTTTAAATACTTTATAAATAGCGTATTCGTAACGAGGTCAACGTAAACATGACGTATTAGTAACTTATATAGAACGTTTCTCCAACTTAAAGACAACTTATATCAACGAATGCATAGCATGTTGCCGGTGTTCACAATTTATGCCCAAAGGCCAACACCTGCCACACCTTGACAATTTAGCCAGCTTACGCCAACGTAGGAAAAATTTGGCCAATACGCTGGCGTACGTCGAATAAGTTATGGGTAAGTTTTATATGTTAACAGCACACGGAAGCACGCCGGCATACGTCGTAGTACGTCTAAGTCGTCCAAAAATTTTGTGCATGCACAAAACGTTTCGACGTATGTCAACGTATGATTCATACGTCCCGCATCCGCGGGCAACAAGTTATGCGATCGTTGACACCCGTTCACACACGTTATTTGTAAGTTACACACAAGTCGTAATATGTCAACATACCTTGAGACAAAACTGTCTTCTTGGCAAGCTTTGGCTGAGAGGAGATGGAGACTGTCGTGTTTGCATTAGCGGATAAGTTAGCAGCTTGACTATGTAATCACAGGAGTGCCAAAATTAAAAGGGAATATGTGTGGAAATACAAAGAGAATCAATAATAAAAAAAATATACAAATGTAGTCATTCTTTTTCCATTTTGTCATTGTTTTTTCTGTATTGTCTTTGTTTTTTCCAATTTGCCGTTGTTTTTCCTGTTTTGTATTTGTCTTTTCCACTTTCGTTTTGTCATTGCATTTAGTAATTACAAAGACAAAACAGGAAAAGCGACGCCAAAATGGAAAAAAAGACATTGCAGAAATCATTCTTTTGTCTTTGTCATTACTAAACGTTAGACATACATTTATATTTTTTAGACGTACAAATGTTAGACGTACGACGTAGTACGTCCTAGTCGTCCAAAAATTTTGTGCCTGCATAAAACTTTTACACGTATGTCAACGTATGATTCATACGTCCCGCATCCGCGGGCAATTAGTTATGCGATCGTTGACGCTCGTTCACACACGTTATTTGTAAGTTCTGTACAAGTCGTAATACGTCAACATACCTTGAGACAGAACTGTCTTCTTGGCGTAGGGAGATGGAGAGGAGGAAAGCCTGTCGTGTTTGTATTTGCAGGTAAGTTTGCAGCTTGACCAGTAGAGGGCACTGTCACACTGGGAATGGAACCAACTTGTATTGATTCAACTTTATTAGCAACTTTATTAATGCCCTTAGCGAGTCACAAATCCATGAGTGGTAGCGTATGCAGCCTACACCAGGGGTCTCAGACTCGTGGCCCCCGTCTTAATATGAAAGATTAATATTTGTGAGGCCCGCAAGTTTGATACGAAAGACACTTGTCGTGTGCGGAGCTTAACGAACCAATTACGGTGAGGTAATCGCTCTAGAAGGCGGGACCTCGGCTGAACGAACCAATCACGGTGAGGTATATCACTCTCGAGGGCGGGACCTCGGCCGGGCAGCACGTCCAGCGCCTCACCGCCTTGACTCGTTCGCTCGCTCATTTATTCAATCCTCCACTCAGCTGAGCAGAGGAGAAGCCGTGAAGCCGCTGACTCCGCACTGTCTCTGAGGAATGAATGAATGAATGAGCGAGCGAACAAACGAACGGAAAAAAAAAGTAATTCATTCTAAAAATTACACCATGCCAAATGATTAGTCCTACTCAAAGTATTTTGCACGCTAATATTTTCTAATTTTATCTTTTACCGGATTAGGGACCTGACTCACAGAGGTTTGTTAGAAATGCCAAACAACACTTATGATGTCATGATGTGTAACAAAAAGGTAAATTCAGCTATATATATAATACTAATTCAGGTAGCATTATTTTTTATGCTTTGAAGAGCTAATTTCATAACCATATTCATCCATCAATCCATCCGTCCATCTTCTATGCCGCTTCTCTTCAATAGGGTCGCGGGGGCTTGCTGGAGCCTATCCCAGCTGACTTTGGGTGACAGGCGGGGTACACCCTGGACTGGTCGCCAGCCAATCGCAGGGCACATATAGACAAACAACCATTCACACTCACATTCACACCTATGGACAATTTAGAGTCGCCAATTAACCTAACATGCATGTTTTTGGAATGTGGGAGGAAACCGGAGTACCCAGAGAAAACCCACGCACGCACGAGGAAAACATGCAAACTCCACACAGAAATGCCCAAGGGAGAATCGAACCCAGGTTCAATCTCCAGACTGTGACTGCGTGGCCAACATGCTAACCACTAGACCACCGTGCGGCCCTAACCATATTCAATTCCACAAATTCATGCTTGTAAAAAAATCGTATTATTAAAAAAAACATTTTAAAAAAGGATAGGTACCAGATCGGCAAGACTATAAAACAAAAAAATCGGATCGGAAGTCAACAATTTTGATCGGACATCCCTAGTTGCCAGTCATATAAAACACATAGCTCATCTCTCCTTTCTTTTTGTCAAAGCTTTAATAGCTTTAGTAGTACTGGAAATTGGATACACCTGCACTCATGAACCCAGACACTGAATTTACGTAAACTGTTTTGTACTGTCCTCTTTAAGCAGGACAGATCTTGTTTTATCATTGCTTCTAAAAGTTCTTCATGGCCTGATTCGGCTGGATGGTTGGGAACGCCTGCTTTAAATCAAACTATGTTTGAACTCAACATGTGATGATAATGATAATGATTAAGCTGTTAAGAGTGATGACAGGCTGGATGTTTCTGGTCTACAGTAAATATTGAAGGAGGAATAAATAATTGTGCACAGTAGTTGACTGTTGTGCACAATAATTTATTTCTACCTCAATACAGCCATAACATGTTATGACTGTTGATTTCATTTTAAGGTGGATATAATGCCACCAAATAGGCCTTCCAGAAGCTAGTGACAGAAACAGGGTGGTTAGAGAAGACATTTGCGATTTACTCTTCAAGTATTTATCAGTAATACAGTTAAAATGAGAGGAAATGTGAATATTTACTTTGCAAGACAATTTTGGTGTGCGTCCTTAAATTTTCTGCTTGCAATGCTAAAATTCTAAGTCGGGGGCCACTGTGTTACTAGTAAAAAAAAAGTTAGCCTGGAGCCCTCTATGTATGGCATGATGTAATCGTGTAACATATTGGGAACTCAATCACATAAAAGCTATTGACAGCAGTTAGATCTGATTTGTGCAGCATTGTTGAAAAGGCCAGGCCATGCTGAAGCTTTGCTACATACTAATCCCTTCTGCAATTATTTTGTAAGCAATTCACTTATGACAAAAGGTGCACCTATTCTCCAAAAGCAACATGTTTGTTTGATTTGAGCAGCAGCAAACAACATAAACAGTTTTTTTATGTCACTAAAGGTATCAAAGAAATTCATATAAGCTCCCATTTTTGTCTAAATATTTGACTTCGTGCTTGACGACACTTGCAGCATTTTAAAAAGGAGGACATATGTGGGGAGCAGTGACCCAGTTATTGAAGTTACATTACAGTTTGAACAACTATACACTTTTTCACACTGACTTACTCGTGAAATACTTTACGCAATAAATTTTTTTACCAACTGTATGTAGGGGATACAAAAAAAAGTGTGTAAAAAAAACAAAAAACAAAAACAGTACCTTGCCTGTACCACCTTTGTATGTACGTATGTAACATTTGACATTTATCAATCATTGACCAACCTTGAGTTCCTGCTATTTTACCACCAGAATACTTGACATAGTTTGATCATGTCATAGTCGCGGTTGGTGGCGGTGGAAACTGCCTGGGCCAATTGAGAAATCCTATCAGCATCACATGTTTTGTTCAGCTCTGGACTCCAAACAATGGTGCCCTCCTATAAAATGTCTTTCACCGAAAACAGGGGTGTCTGAACTTTTTCCGACGATACAGGAAAACGGAAGGTACCCTTTTTTTCTCCAGACTTTTTCCAAAATTAAAAACGTAGATCAAATAAGCGGCTCCTGCATCCATTGATTTGTCAGTAATTTATTGAGATGCGCTTGTACTGTATTTGTTAAGCATTTTAGGTCATGTTTGCTATATATGCTACATGTACGCTACAGTGAAAATATATACTCTTTTTAATTATTTTTTAATTTTTTATTTTCACTGTGGCCCTAAACCTTCTTCAAAATATTATGATGTGGGTGTGTGACTTTTATCATCTTTGAATATGCTGCAGCTACTAAAAAAACGGTCCTCGAGCTCTCGGGTTGCAATTTATTGTTGTTTAAAACAAACATGTTTTACTAATACTAATCAAGTCAGTTATGCTAAAACGTTATACAAGAAAAGCAGCCATATCATATGAAACATGATTTTTTTCTGCCCAGTAACAAAAAAGAAGCCTAATTATTATGACAGTGCTGAACTAACTTTTGCCAAATATACACACAGTATATATACACACACACACACACACACACAAACGTAAATACATACAGTACAAACATGCATACATATATGGAGTGTGTGGTTGAACCTGTGTGCTTTCTTTGGCAAGTTATGACAGCTCAACTTAGGCAGGAAGATAGCTCAACATCGAGGGCAGGGTACACTTTTTTCCCCCCACTTAGATTGAGTAGACACATCCGATATTTCATGAAAACAAATCCAGCTTACCTTTAAAGCGTACTTGTCCCCGGTCTTCCTCTGGAAAATTTCAAGCACCTTGCCATTGATACCTAGCCCCAGCACCTGACTGGTCACCTTGTAGTCGTCTATAATGGCGTTCTTTTTGATCTGTAAGGTGGGTCTGCTTAGGAAGGGAAGAAATTGACCCGTAGGGTTCTGCTGCCCGGCGGGATTCTGTTGTCCGGTCGGGTTGGGAAAGAGCGGCTGGTTCTGAGCGTTCGATAGCATTCTGTTTGTCTGGGGGGGAAACAACAGCAATCACCTCTCCGGTCCGGTTTAATACTGTAGTCCCTTTTCAAGACAGGGTCTTCTTCCGGCAAATTGTGTCGCAACCAGGCCCAGAGGAGACAAAACAGCAGCCAGGCTCCGTCTGACGTTACGGGCTAACAAAGTCGCTCGGTTAGCTGGCAGAATGCTAAGTTAGCTAGCTGTTAGCATGCTTATTCGCTCCTATTCTTGACCTATGACTTTTCGGCTAACAAGTCAGCTATGAGTTAGCTTATCCATCTCGGGTAGTGGCCGCCGCACGCCGGTTCCTTCGAGAAAACTTAAGGAACTTTGTTTTGTTTTTTAAAACATCAGTTAAAAAGTCTTACAGAGGCGCGTCGTAACGTCGAACAAAAAAGACGGACAAAGCACAGGGGAAAGTTGGGTAGCAGTGACGGCGAAGACTTCACTTTTCCGAGGGCCAGCCAGCCAGTCACCCAGTCGGAGCAGGTTTTACCGCTGACGTCATGGTCTCATTTCCGGTGCTTAAAGGAGAAGAAGAGTCGTTACATGGCGCTCACAACCATGGCCAAACTTTGTTTTTTGGTCAGTTCCTGATATGCTTGGCGGAACACCATACCCCCATAATGAAAGTGAATCCAAAAATGATGTCAAATGATGAGTTTCGGTGGAGCGCCACTGGTGCTGTTTTGGTAGTAATAGCTGAAAAGATAAAAATAGAGCCAGTAATCTCGAACCAGACGCCCCACAGGCAGCCCAAGGTTGGAAAGTTGTTAAAGTGATTGGCAGCCAATGCCCATACAGTACTTCCAAATGATGTCACACACATACCCATATCTGTTTCTTTTTTATTATCATATGTGTCATTTCCCTTTTTCATTTGCTGTGTAGGTTTCAAGTCAAGATCTCTTTTAAATCAGGGTTTTCCCACATGTTGGGGCCTTTCCTTCTCACCGAAAAAGTGATTTTCTGGGTAATGTTTTGCCGTGTTTTCTGCTCAACTCAGACTTATGTTTGCTCCTTTGCTCTTTTGCCTGAAATTAGCTTATCGCGGTTTTGAAAAATAGTTTTTTCTTTATTTGTGTCAAGCTTCCACAAGGGACAGTGTTTGACAGCCTTAATTCTAATGCAAAACACTAAAACAGGGGTATCAAACTTATTTTCATAGCAGACCACACCCAGGTTTTGGTTGCCACTGTGAAACATTATAAATGTATCAACTACTTCTTGTCACGATTTTTTCGTGCTAACAAAATGGTTGATAACTAGTTCTGAAATAACGCATAAAAGGAAAACTAGTGATGAGTAGACACTCAAGTATAGTTGCTCATTTTAAAAGGTTTTGGTAACAAAAACATTTGCTTGTGTATATTTGCATATGAAAATGGCAATTGCCGAAATTAACATTAAATAATGTACACTGTATTTAGCTGTTTAAGGACTTAACACGTTAAGGACAGTTCTTTCTATCACCACTAGATGTCATACTGGTGTAGCATTTGATTTTAAAAAAGCATTACCAAACGTTTTCAGTTGAAAACCTAAATTCCAATTCCAATGATATACATATATTTCAAATACCAAAACAAGCCAAATTAAAAATGCCTCAAATTTAGGAATACTTGATCTTAAATTTCATTAATTTTGGCTGACCGTGCCAGAGATGTATTACCAGTGTAGATTTAACATATTATATCATTTGGTTCACTTTTGCCGTGTAGATTGCATTTCATTACACTCCAAAGTATTTTCAAATATGTTGCTCCTATTCTCTATCTCCTTACTCCGTGCTTTTGAATGCGTCATGCAAACAGCTCTTGCACAGCATAGAGTACAGTGCAGAAGAAAGGGAGACAAACAGGAAGTTGTTTATTGTTCTGTGTGTGTTGTATGAGCTAATAAGTATGTCTTTATAGTATAATAATCCCCAAATAATTACATTAATTAA
Organism: Dunckerocampus dactyliophorus; assembly: GCF_027744805.1. Taxonomy (NCBI): domain Eukaryota; kingdom Metazoa; phylum Chordata; class Actinopteri; order Syngnathiformes; family Syngnathidae; genus Dunckerocampus; species Dunckerocampus dactyliophorus. The sequence continues at coordinate 11,280,349 of NC_072826.1, read as the reverse complement.
ATTTTAAAAAATTATTCAGTAAATTGAATGAATGGGCCGCACGGTAGCCAAGTGGTTAGCATGTTGGCCACACAGTCAGGAGATCAGGAAGATCTGAGTTCGAATATTCGCTTGGGCATCTCTGTGTTGAGTTTGCATGTTCTCCCCGTGCGTGCTTGGGTTTTCTCCAAGTACTCGGGTTTCCTCCTAAGAAATGTTGGCGACTCTAAATTGTCCATAGGTGTCAGTGATGTACCCCGCCTCTCGCCTGAAGTCAGCTGGGATAGGCTACAGCATACCCAGGCGACCCTGGTGAGGATAAGCGGCATAGAAATTGGATGGATGGAAAGTAAATTAAAATAAAAATAAATAAATACATAAATACATAAAATTGCAAATGATAAAATCTAATAATAATATATATAATAATGCATTAAATATAACAAACAGGTGAGAAATAATTCAGAGTAAGATGTTTTATTGTGTGCTTATTGTGGTTTATGTTTTTAAGTGTGCAGGAGTAGAGGTAGGGGGTAATGTCTGAAGGGGTACGGGACTGAAAAAAGTTTGGGAATCATTGCTCGGAAATGAATACCTGAATATTGTGAGTGAGTATAAAGGTGATAAATGTTATGTGGACTGTCCATAAATGTGCTATTTTTTTGAAACGCTGTACAGTATCTCTTCTTTTAACCATGAAAAATAAATCATGGACACTAACTGGTTCTCAATTTGCTATAGCAAAGGATCTCTTAGCCATCCATTTTATGTTCTTCAGTTTTCAATTCCTCAGTTAATTCCTTCTTCATTTTACAACACCAAACAATTTGGATCTTAAACTGAAATGTGTAATTTAACCGTGCAAGCAAACATTATGAATCGCAGGCCTATCTGCACCTGTTGTAATATTACATCACACGTGAAATAATTGTACTTCAAATAGTTTATGTAAGGTGTCGCTGTTTATGTCCTGCATGCCACTGTAAAAAATTATATGGCTCAGTTTGGTGTCATCATCCACGTTACGTAAGAATGTGTACATGTCCCTCCGGTCATAGGTGTTCTATGTGCACACTCTTTAAACTGTAGGACACACTTTTGTGAGTGTTGACATAGCTTTTTTGTGCTGATGAATTAAGTCCAGCCCATCCCAGAGTTGTGATGATACTTACACAGCCCCAGGTGTGCTTATAGCTCAAAACACCTTGTTTATCTATGTATTCCCTCACGACAAAGACACCAGTCTACTTATTTCACACCTTTCTATACATATACAGTAGCGTATAATGATTCCTGTGCATAGCTGCTGGACTATTTGTCTTCTGAAGCAACAGCACTGTGTGGTCTGCCCACAGAGCTGCAGGATTTGGAATTTTCATTTGTATAGTCGTCACCAGACACGCTCCCTTTTAACTTCCTGACAGTCTCAAGGGGGCGTATAGGTGCATCCATCGCCCCTCTCCACCCTCCGCCTCTTCATTAGCTAGAGCCACTTTGGAACAGTTATTCCAGGCTATTTCTCGGAATAATCCTCCATCACCGCGTGGGGCTGAAACCCAAGCCAGCTCTTGATATAGACCCATGGTCAGCATTGGCTCTGCTGGAGGATTCTAGCACCTGAACACTTGCTGGGCCCCCTCCCTGGCCAACATGGGACCTTCTGAACCTGCTCACCCCATCGATGCACGCAGTCACACATATCCCCTCATGATCCCCCTGCTATGATCTCTGGCTCCCTCTTTGTCCCGCCATCTCTCTCTAATTGCTATGTAGTACAGCAAAAACCTATATTTACATGTGAGCTCATTTAGACCGCCTTCGTCTTCACCCTTCAGCCACTGAAATGTATTTGTATACACAACACGACCTTAAACAAAAGTAGAACAAAATGTCAGTCAGTGTGGCTGTTTATGTGTTGGTTTATTTGCGTCGATCTTTTTGGCTTTTAGCTCACCTCAGTTGTTTCCAGGAGTTTTTAAAGACAGCCACAGCCCAAACTACTCCTCCATTCTCTTTTAATCACTGTCGCTCATTTCTACACATCTACTCAAGGTCAAAACACTTTCAGTGTAACATGCACTCAATAGGTTTATGTAGGATATCATCCAAAATATTAAGCACTAATTTCCAGCAGCGCATGGTGTGTTGTGGCTGGACGTGCAATTGTTTGGGAGTGGATCCCTACGGGGTTTGCACACAAAGCTTACACAAGTACACTGACACCCTCCAAAAAGTCTGCAAGTCCTGCCGCAACACACTCCACAAACATAGACACGGAAATGCCACTGGGAAACCACGCTAAAAATGGTCTATTTGGCCATGGTTTCAATGTAGTTGGGTGGTTAGGTTTAGGGCAATGCTTCCCAAACTTTCACAGTCCCTTCAGACATTTGACCTGAAGCCATATACCCCCTTACCCCTGCACACTAAAAACATAAACCACAATAAGCACACAATAAAACATATTGCTCTGAATTATTTCTCACCTGTTTGACATGTTTAATGAATTATTATATACATTATTATTCTAGGGTCGCACGGTGGCCTAGTGGTTAGCATGTTGGCCACACAGTCAGGACATAGGGAAGATCTGAGTTTGAATCTCCGTTAGGCATCTCGGTGTGGAGTTTGCATGTTCTCCCCATGCCTGCATGGGTTTACTCCGGGTACTCCGGTTTCCTCCCACTTTCCAAAAACATGCATGTTAGGTTAATTGGCGACTCTAAATTGTCCATAGGTATGAATGTGAGTGTGAATGGTTGTTTGTCTATATGTGCCCTGCAATTGACTGGCTACCAGTCCAGGGTGTACTTCGCCTCGCGCCCAAAGTCAGCTGGGATAGGCTCCAGCATACCCGCGACCTTAGTGAGGATAAGCGGCATGGAAAATGGAGGGATGGAATAAAATTATTTAACTTTTTTGTTCATATAACACACACAGAACATTGAACTCCTTTCTTCTGCACTGAACTCCCTGGCTGTGCAGGTGCTGTTCACGTGATGCGGCATTCAAGCGCACTGCGTAATAACTCTGCGTAACACTGCGAGCATTCGGCTTTCAGACACCAATGTAGCCACACTGTTTTTAATTTTTATTCACGTACCCCCATGACAATTTGCATACCCCCACTTTGGGAAACTAGGATTTAGGGCATATTATTTTCAGAATATACAAAGCATACCAAGTGTGCACATGACAACATGGAAATACAAGACTCATTAAGAAAAACGACTCAATAAAACCCCAATGGTGCACAGCAATTAAACACTTATTAAAGCCATGAATGAATTATTTTTATTGTTTTCATTCCCCAATGAAATTACTCTACTGCCTTTCTCTTACAATGAAAGGACAAAGAAATAACTCTATAATAATCTTGTTCTGTTGCATTAATGCCCCCCCCTTTTCTCGCAACACTGTCTCCTGTCTGCATCTTGGGTTCAAAGACTTAAGACACTACAGTATTGTTACATCAATAAGACTGAATCAGCAGCGCCTCTACTGGTTGCAAGCAAGTAGTGCACCCCATTTTGCCTCAGTCGCTTCAAGTCAAAATTAATCAACATTGAATTCCACACAATTGACATTTAATCAATTTTTATTGCTGAGTTGCAACCACGTGATCTAGAGGGCAGTCTGCGTCTCTTCCGGTATGACGCATGGGGGGCAAACATTCAATATGACCACATGCACACTCAGTATGTTTTTACAATGTTTGGCATATTTTCGTGAAATGTTTTGCTCTAATTGTGTGAGTGTGCATGGTGTGCTGCATAAAGACATGAAGTAGTTGAAAGCAAGGCAATCAAACTGTGATGAAAGCTTATCTTCCGTGCCAGACCTAATGAAGGTATCAGATTAAAATAGCACTTAGAACATGTCTATCTGCGTTCTTACACCAAGTCAGTCTGCATGAGTACATTCTTGTATGTGTCCATCATTATTCCAAATTATTTCTGCAATTCCCATTTTTATGAGCATTTTCGAGTTCCAACAATGTTTAACCTTTGGTTTTAGTATAAATTTTGCTTGTTGTTGGTCACTGCAAACTGGAGAGTGTTCAGACTCGGCTCCACTCAACGAGAGACAGGTTCAGCAACCACCTTTCGCTGTGTTTTTTGGTTGTTTCTTGAACTTTTTTCCCTTCATAATGGGCTGTCTTAGTAGTAACCGTTTCCGAAATCCCTATTTGAACGATTTCCACATGCAAGAAGAGCACATGTATGCGACTTCACTTGATGTCTGACTACGACTATGCTTGTTTGACCCCCATTCATTTGAGCCTATGGCGACTGCAACCGGATGCGAGGCGATTATGCTATCAAAACAAGCAGCTCTTCAAAATAGTAAGTCCTCTATTAATTACTTCGTTTTTGTACAAAATCCTACTAAAATGTCTTGAGGACCAACATTTGATGTAAACATTGCAGCACATGCTTGTAGCGGTGACGTGCCATTGCAATGAAATGACTGTGGTTGTGACTGTCCATTAAACGTAATTTATTTATGCAGCTCACATTAACTTAACTTCTGTTGTACCTCATTCATTCTATCATTCAAAAATTGTGAATTGTGATTAATTCCGCTCAAAATCCTTGTGGAGTGGGTGAAGCTATTTCTGTGACACGCACACACACACAGGGAATGTTGGGAGTGGAGGGTTATTTTATTTCAATATGTCAGTTATAAAAACCGACATCATAACTGATTATTCTCCTGTGAAAATTCAACAACGGTAAGTGCAGCCAGCAATCATTTGCACTCACCGCAGACGCCATAACGGCATCAAACATCACCTTTATGCATTTGAACACAGCACTTGGGAACAAGGATGAGGTGATAGAAGAAAGGGAAAATTACGTGTCTATATGTGGCAGGAGGAGAAAATTATGTATGGATTTCACTTTTGCATCATAGCACTATGGTGCGTTCAATGACCATTGAATAAAGGGCAAAATACCCTATTAGTAATGTTAAAATGCCGCTTTCAACCAAATTCATGCAATAATGCATGCATGTAAATGCAGTGTGTATGTGTGTGTGTGCGTGTGCGTGTGTGTGTGTGGGGTGCTGGGGTGGGGTGGATTTAGGCTGAGACAGGGGGCCCTTCAGGAGCTTATGTATGGAGGCCCAGAATTTGGTGTTAGGCCTTTACACACACACACACACACACACACACACGCACACATCACCTACACAAGTCAACAGAAATTTGCGTTCACCTTTGACAGAAACAGAAAAAGTGCACAATGTGACAAACTCAGCACAAGCATGCACACAAAGGACACCATGTAAGGGTTGTCATCCATGAAATGAGCGCCCTGGTCTATAGCCCTACAGCAAGCATGTGACCACAAGCGCAATCCCTCTTTCATCTATGAACAGAGGCTGAAGCACACATGTCGCTGCACAGACATGAGGGGCCAATGATGGACAGCGTCAACAAGTGAAAAATGAGCAGCACAACATGACACACAACCGTTGTCAAAGTTTGCTGCCGTTCCAGTCCCGTGCACTCTCCATTTCTGTTTTGGGGTTAGTGGGGCAACAATTTGTTAACTTATGTTTGAGCAGTGGCTGTCACGTTTTAGTCACATGGACATTCCCGTTGCCCCTCTTGCCCTCACAAACACAAGAGGGCTTTTGATAACACGGGACAGTTATTTAGCCCACTTCTGCTGCCAGCTCGTCTTCTGTCCTACTCAGATGTAAAGAATGCCCTCATTTCACACTGCTAACAAGCAAATATTGTGTATAAACATACACACACACGCTTCATTTTCTCATAGAACCTCTTGTTTTCTCACATTTGTCCTCACGTAACACAGGTTGGAGTTTGTCGACCATGCTCCAGTTGTCCTGCACAGAGAGGATTTTCTGCAGTTATCAGCAATTTGGCTCAAGATGATTTTCCTCACAGACATAACAGCGTCATGCGGCCTTTTTCACTCCATGAGCCACTCAGGGCCACTGACCTACTAGTGTTGAGCAGAGGACACACGCTCACTAAACTAGACATTCAGCATTCAAGCGTCTGTTTAGCCCCGCCAGACACATGACACCAACACACAAGCTGTCAGTCCTAGGGCTTCCATGATGCACAGTTACACTATTACAGTCTTATCTCGAACATTGTCCTCAACATATTAACATTAAGGTCACACTGCATACACTGCTGTGGCAGTTGATCTTAAATGAAAAATCAAGAACAGCATTCCCTCTCTGCTACGATCTATTTCATTATCTGTGTCAGTAGACAGGAACAACAAGAAAAAGCTCCTTGATTTTCAACCTACACTTATTGGCCACAACATTAGGCACGCCTGCATGATCTAATGGGATCCATGACAAGAAAAAAAATACACAAAATCAAAGACTTTGCCTTTACGGTGATAATAACACACTTTCAGTGAGGTATTTATTGAGTGTTTATTATTGTGGATGAGAGTGACTGCATCTTAATGAGTTGAATGTGTATTATCTTGCTCTCATATAGGGGACAAAATAATTATAATGTAGAGTAGTTTGTCACTATTACATGCTAATGAGCATACATACTGTACATCCATCCATTTTCTATACTGCTTCATCCTCATTAGGGTCGCGGGGGCATGCTGGAGCCTATCCCAGCTGACTTCGGGCGACAGGCGGGGTACACCCTGGACTGGTCGCCAGCCAATCGCAGGGCACATATAGACAAACAACCATTCACACTCACATTCATACCTATGGACAATTTAGAGTCGCCAATTAACCTCACCTGCATGTTTTTTGGAAATGTGGGAGGAAGCCGGAGTACCCGGAGAAAACCCACGCACACACGGGGAGAACATGCAAACTCCACACAGAAATGCCCAGGGGAGAATCGAACCCAGGTCTTCCCGATCTCCAGGCTGTTCCTGTATTGGCCAACGTGCGGCCCCCATACTGTACATACTGAGCATAAAACTAGAGCACTACACAGTAAAACCTCCAATTCTGTCCAGATGGAAAATTTAACCTGAATCCATGTACAGAAAATGTGTCTCACTAAATTACTTAGTCTCTTTGTTTCACTTCCGTCCCAAAGATACTCATTCAAAAAACTTTTTAATTGTACATACAGTACATATCATACACTGTCATAATTAATTCCTTATGTTCTTCATTTGTTTCCAGTAATGTACAAAAACACTACAGGTACAGTAGGATATCATACAGTACATTGCCATGGCTATACTTTATGGGTTTTTTTCCTACACAGTACAATTGGCGGCGAAGTAGTATATCAGGCACTATTGTTATTAAATGCCTTATGTTCTTTATTTGCTACACGTCATGTAGAGAAGTATTGAGGGCATATTTGTCCAGGGTTGGAATTTGTTTTGCTATAAATGTACATACAATGCAAAAAAAGTTTCCTCTGATCCGGTATGTATAGTTTTCAGCAATGTCCGTATCTGCCTCCCTCCCCCAGGAGGCCTTTATAATCCAATAATCCATCTTAATCCAAACTGAGATTATGTGAGGTGAAAGAGCCACTTTGTTCATAAGATTATCCTCCAATTGAAATCACTCTTACATTTTGTTTATAAGCGCACGTGCATGTCTTATTTACTTGTTTTTGTGTGTTTGTTCTGGGGGCGGGGGTGGGGGGGGGTGTTGCGCATTGGGCAGTCTTTCTGTTTTACTGAGCAGCTGTTCCCGCAGCCTCCTCTGAGTTCTTCATCCCTTCACTATGTTGTGTGCATTAGTGGAGGTCAGTCCAGTGCTCTTTAATCCTGCCAGTCTGATCCCCATCACGTTTCACCTTCCACTCACAACCTACTGCCCCACTGCCCCGGCATATCTCGCCAGCTATCCGTACGCCTCCTCTATTTACTGGCCGTGTGACACCTGGAAGACAGCCCTCCACTGTCATATCTGTGATGCTGCAAAGGGCAGACTTCTTGTAAAATCCCATCAAAGCTCAGAAACTATGAGGCAACTCAGTTTTAATCATCATCCTCCCTTGGCTCGTCACTCGACACGTACCCTGGTGAAATCCGCGCTGAATTACAATGGAACCGGCGGCCATGTGTTCTTAGATTCCCGTGCAGTTGCAATCCCGCTCTCTGCACTATTTTTAAGTTGCCCACTCCTCCTGCCTTGGTCACCAGCACAGTTGCAAACACACCCTCACAGTCATGTGTGCATGTGCAGGGCTGGTATGAAGGCCCTCTGCCTTGACTATGCCCTTGTACGGACATATGATCCACACACGAGCAAGCCATTGCCATTACTGGAGGCTCGTCCTTAAACACATATTCGCCTCAAGTCAAGAGCATGACCTGCTGCACCTCATGACCACATACACTGCTGATGTATATAAATATACTGTGTACACACATGTGGATTCCCATAGCAAACACAAGGGCTAATGTATAGCATGATCCTCACATGTGCGACATAAATAGACATCATTAATGGCCCTCAGGGTATACTGCCCTTACTGTATGTATGGTGGAATATAATACACCACATGCATCACGTTTCCAGTGTTCATTTCACCGTGGACAGGATTAGCTTTGCACTTTTGAACCTGAAACCTGGACGTAGTCAGCAAGCATATAGAGCAGTACCTACCAATGTAGCACACCATAAACAATTTAGTTTTACGATGAAGATTTTCGAGACAAAATATAGGCAAGAAGAATCAAATACATAGCATGTATTGTAGGGCTGCAGCTATTGGCTATTTTCTTCGTCAATTCATCTCAAGCTTGTTGTTTTGATTAACTGAGTAATCGATCATGTCCTGGACCACAGGTGTCAAACACAAGGCCCGGGTCCAGATGTCAACATTCATTATCTTAGTCAAAAATATTGCACTGTGTAAAAAACGTTATCCTTGTTTACCTACATACCATAAATCATATTGGGGGCATCGCAGCATATCATGCATGGTAGCGACGATTCCAGCATAATACAGCAAACTACAAAATAAGTCGTTTTTATAAGCATTATCATCTTACAAAAAAACAATTTGGCAACCAGTTGTGAGGACCCACCTCTCTTAAAGCTACACCGAATGGAACCCGAATGAATGTCTTGTATGCCTGTATCTTATACTTTTTACTGTTTGTTTTAATGACTGTTGTGAGAAAGGTCATTAAAACAACAAAGCTAGCGGTGTGCAGTAATGTATATTCATGGCTTCAGTCGGAATGAGCAGATGTCTTTATAGTGCACGTGTTGTGTGTGTGTATGTCTAAAGTAAGCCTTGACTGTGTGCCCAAGTTGCACCCTTAAGCAAAACATGTGCCCTACAATCCTCAGCAAGCCTGAGAGTGGAACATTTGCTAGAAAAAATGAATTTTACATTGCTGTTACTTGAGCCTTTTATGATATTTTTCTGTCCGTAAGCACTCCAAAGTCTCAAAAAGCAGTCCATTATGTCCCAATTAGTCTGCTCCTAATATAGCTCTGATGTTCTATGTTCGGCCTGGAGTAAAACATAAACATTAACACAGCGCAGAATCACTCAATTATTGATGCCTTGCTGGTGGGCTGTATTCAAACCACACCCCTTACAGTGTGCAGTGTGGGAGTGTGCACCAGTGAGACAGCAAGAAAATACGATCTTCATTTTGGCTCTCTGCTCAGTAGGTCAGCGTGTTGCCTGTCAGGGGCAGACGGAAAGTGGCCCTCCAAACTCTGACATGGAAAAAGCTCTCAGCACAACAATTCACCCAGCAGCTGGCTCCAAAGGAGAGCAGCAGGAGAAAACCAGGACACTGGATAAAATGAGGCCAATGAGACATACAAATATACTTTTGCTGTCTGGACGCCACATTAGGTACATTGAATAATATTTAAATTTGTTTGATGATCTGAAATATTTAAGTGTGACAAACATGCAAAAAAATAAGAAATCGGGAAGGGGGCAAACACTTTTTCACTTCACTCTAGATCGTGACTTAATTCCCTATCCCTTAAAGTAGAATTGTAGGCAAAGCCATAATATTTGGCATATAACCTTCATTGTCTGGATGGATGGATGGTTTAACAATCATGATAAAGTAGTATTCGAAGTACAAAAATCCATAATAACCAACGATAACGATGACGCCTCATTTTCAGGAGAATCCCCACTCACAGTGACAGGCTTTCATCGCTGTGCGGTGAGGGGATTGGAACAGCAATATGAAAGAAATCTTCATTATTAAGCACTATAAAAATAATCATCAAACGTATTTGTTCATGTGATGCACATAGAGCAATGAACAACTTTTCATGCTCTGTCTCCTTTCAGCTTTCTGCTCCGTTCGGCTTGTGCCATGAGGCATTCAGGTGCACTCGTAATTGTGTGCATTAGGTGGGAATTGTTTTTTATTTTTATACACGTACCTCCTGTGACAATTGGTGTACCCTTGGGAACCTAGGATGTAGAGTACTCTTACACTCTTGTATTTTGTATTACGTGATTCTATGACTATATATTGTATGTCGTCCACAGTGTTTGTAAAAAAACTGGTGCCATCCAGTCCGACAGTAAGGACCAATAATTACCATATAAAGTGGTCTTAATTCCATTATGCCACATTTCAATGGAGCGTCTGTCTCTTTTGAGACACGCCTCAGTGCTACATCTTCAAACTAGATTTACTATAATCAGCTTTAACATTCCAGGAACACTCCAGTGCAGCGGTACCCTTGCGAGAGCGCACAAGATGACCCGACACCAGCATACTGGACTGTTGACTTGTTGACCAGAAGTGGCACAGAGTGCCATTTTCCAGGAATTCAGGAATTCTACGCTTGTGTTGACGTACCACTGGCTTAAGTTACAGTGTTCATGATGTTTTTAGCAAAAGGACAGGACATGTGACACAAAGTGAACCATCAGCTGATATCACGGTACAGTACAAGAGTTGTGTTGGACACACAGAATAAGGGGGCTCCTTTTACTATTAATAGAGGCCCTCATATTGCATAGATCATGTGGTGCAAGGATTCACTATATGCATCCTTTTGAGGACATTAGTCTGGCTGTGTCAACTGAGACAGTTAACGTTCTGTTATATTCTAGCATAGAAGAGCCAGTGATAAGTCTGTGTCCACCTTGACTTAGTTAACCATTATTTCCTCTTACAGTCATGGAAAAAATTATTAGACCACCCTTGTTTGTTCAGTTTCTTGTTCATTTTAATGCCTGCCTCATACAGTTCTATAGCTATTCACCAAAGAAAAAAGTGATTTTGGTTATTATCAAGAAAACCATGGAAGTTGCTTCATATCAGCTCTTAAATTAAACTCGCTGTATTTGTTATTTGTTAAAGCACTTGTTGGACAGGACCATATCAAAAATATGGCGCATAATTAAGATTTGTCTGTAAAAGGGAAATAAACACAGGATGACAAATATTTACCAGACACTTTGTTGCATATTCAATAGAGCACACAAAGACAGTCTGGAGTTTTCTTTTTGGTTACAAATATTAAAATGATAGCTTTTTAGTACTGTGAAGTTGTAAATGCAAAATATGGAGTTGCTCATCAGAGAATGTTGCTTTTACATGAGAGAATTCAACTTGATGTTTTTCAAACAGCAAACAGTGCATCATTTTAGTAAAATATGAATAGCCTATGATTAATACAGATATCGTAGCAGAATGGTATGTACTGTATGTATCTACAGTAAATCTATATGCCTAACTATATGCTAGATAGAAACCAAATTATCTACCTATTACATGACCTACTGGTCGGCCAGTAACTGGTAGACAATCACCTACTAGCTTTCTAGCTTCTGACCCAATTACCTACCTAGCAACCAATCTACCTATGAACAGAGACACCAACATACATGGCTACCTAGCCAGCCAGCTACAGTATATACTGTATCTGACTTGTGACGACAGCTCAACAGACAAACTTAACCACCTACCATACCTAGTGACCTAGAGTCCAACCGAGCAATCTACCTCGTGCCCAAGCTACCTACCTATCCACCTAACTGACCTAACTGGCCAGCTAGCTACTGACCTACCTACCTAGCGACCAACCTACCTAGCAACTATGGTTGCCAACCATCCCTTGGAAAATGAAATCGTCCCGTATTTGGAAACAAAAGTACACGTCCCATATTGAGCTGAAAAGAGACACACTTCGTCCCGTGTTACCGTGAGAATCTACAAGTAAAATAGCCTGTAAATGGCAGTGGATTCCATTGACAACAGCTTTGTAACAACTTTTCACAGGCTAAGACAATTGATGCCAGCATGTCTGATCGCTCACCAATCAACTCAATGCCGATCAACTTTTCTGCCATCTTTGTTTACCTCCTTTTGCCTTGGCTGCCGTCTGCCTCAGTTTGGCGGTAGCTAGATAGCTAGCAAGCTGGAATTATCCACCTACAGTAGCTTCTGATCTGGAGAAGCAATGGGTTTTTTTCGGTGATGGAAAAGCTACAAGTGGCTACCATGTTCACAAAGTACGTGCTAACTTAGGCCCTGTCACACGGAAACGTACCCGGGATTGTTGTCAAAGCTCACTTCTGGTCACGTGACAGCGATGGGTCGGTGACATCCTCCTTTTCAGAGAGAAGTGGGTTGCTTGTCTACACGGAAACGACAAGCCAGCGTGGTCAGATTTTCCCACTAAGTCGTAATTTTACAAGAATAACATAGGGAAAACGCCATTGTAGTAGCATAAGTTTGAAATCGTAAAGAACAAACATTATTAACATTATTAACAAGTCATTATTAAAGTCGAAATATTACGACAAACAAATGAAACAACGCATAAAGTTGTAATTTTTGGAAAATTAGCATGCGGAAAATGTTAAGCCAAAATATAAAGAGAAAAAAGTTGTATTCTAACGACAAAAGAAGTTTATGGGATTAAACTCGAGTTATAATATTATGCGAATATGGTCAAAATATCATGGGAATAAAGTCATAATATTACAAAAAGGAAATTCATTAAGTTTATTTAAGAAGAAAGTTGAAACATATGAAAAATAAAAAACAATATAAAAAATGGGAAAAAAAGAGCAAAGACTGAAGTTCATACTAATAATACACTTTTTCACCTATATCAATCACAAAGCTAAGATGCAGTTTTTTTCTTGAAATATGTATAACTTAGCATATCTACATTTAAAGTGGCCCTTGCCTTCTTTCATTTTTCAGTATGTGGCCCTCGCTGGAAAAGGTTTAGACACCTCTGCTGAAATGTACCATATGTACCTACAGCCATTAACAGACCAACATACTTACCTGCGTAGCTAGCTATCAAGCTACCGAACTACCTATCTACCTCGTTTGCAACCAACCAACTTACCTAGTAACTGATTGACAGACCAACCTACTGTATCTACCTTGGCCACTTGCCCTCACCTCAAAAACAAAAAGGTTACTAGTCTTCACAAATGGTGATGACAGCATAACCTCTTTGGCTGAGGTTACGTTGAACAATCTCTGTCACACTTAACACGTGGTTTACGTATGAGAGATGACGTTGCAACTTGGAATTTTCTTCCAAGTGTTGCCAAGGAGATGCGGTACCTAAGATCTAAAGGAGGACTGGGAAGATAAAACCTTGAAAACACATTACACACACACACACACACACACACACATATACATGATTATATATATAGTAAAAGAGACAGACAGTGGGATTCATCTGTGAAGACGGAGGATGAGTCATCTTCTATTCCAGTAGTCAGTGTGAGCCAGTCAGGTCATGTAAGCACGGCCAGAACCCAATCCAAGAAAACACCTACCAATGGGTAGACAAGGTGTCTCAAAGTCAACTTACGTGGGGGCCTCTGGAGGTAGAGTCTGGGTACGGCTGGGCAGCATCAAGTATTCCATAAAAAAGTACTTAAAAAACATCCAATCTCAGCGCTTCCTCTTTAACAGCGTCGCTGGGAGTGATGCCGGTTTCCCAGCATGCCTTGCGGCACTTGTTTTGGAAAAAGTTGCTCGAGTTAATGTAGTTATTTGTTATCTCCCATAGTAATAGTAGTAGCGGTCCTATATGTGATTACTTATCTGTTGCATGTTGTCATCTTGGTGTTCGCGCAGTGACTGTAGTCAGCGCTCTGTTAAGTGACGCCCCTGTTTATGTCACTGTGTGACAAGATCACTGCGAAGAGACACTTCCATTAACCAAGCTAAAGTGTCTCTGACCTTCTATTGTGGGACTCAAGTTTGCTACAGTGTATGTCTGGCCTGTGGGTCGCAAGTTTGAGACCCCTGGAATAGAAGAAAACACAGGCATCTGTTTTTAAGCCAAGCCTTGCTAACCTGCATTCTGTGGGAATGTAGATTGTGGGTTGGCACACAACACCCAAAGCTTGTAGAGACATGTGTGAGCTCAGCTGTGAGTGTGTGTCATTGTATGCCGTTCCACAAAGGAGCAGGGTGCAATCTACTGTGGTGGTGCATGTGGGGACATGTGTCTCAAACTGTCTGTGTTGGGGGGGCTAATGTGGCACGTCCTACTTCGTCCATGCACTGTTGGGGTCAGCTGTCTCCGTGGTCCACAGCCAGAAGACACACACATCTCTCTAGCGTGTGTGTACTCTGTGACCCTGCACTGTGTGTGTGTGACAGTGTGTTGCGTGTTTAAAGGTGGAAAATCAGGGAGAATTGTGACATTGTTTTGGGTTGATGTCTAGTGTAAACACACACTACTGGTCCTCCTTGCCATGACATCAGACAAAGCACACAAAGAATGCTGGAAAACAACCCCAACATGTGATCACGCCACACTCGCTGCATTTTTTCACATTAGCTTCAGCTGTCACTCTTTTTACTCCTCTCTCTCTTTCCGACCCAAATACTGTCAGAGACAATTTACAGTCAAACGTCTCAAAATTCAAGGTAAGGTTTCTGGAAACATCACAGACAAACTTATAAGTTCCAACCTTCATCATGTGGACTGTAGAACATCACGTGACAGTGTCTAAAGGATTAACCCCACAAGTCATTAGTGATGCCACCACGAAAGGATGCAAAGAGGATAAGTGTGATGATAACCATAGAACAGGAACTAGACATTTTTATTACTCTATCGGAAGGTGTTTGGCTGCTCAGTACAATATAATTATGATTGAAGAGAAACAAACACAATATTAGCATTAGTGTCATATTATGTCCCTCGAGCCGCACTTTGGAGGCCACTAATATACAAAATGTTATGGTAAAATGCTTTGAAATTTGAACAACGTGCAAGCCAACCGCTGCTCCCACTGCTTTAAAGTGAAACACACAAACAGAGGCTGTCATGCTTATTCATGCTCCCATAATGTTCTGTCATTCCCTTTGTGTGTCACCTACTGGGATTAGAAACAGCACCAGTCAGGATGCCAAATGGCGACAGGTGAGCTTTGAAGCATATGGTCAGAGGTGACGGGGTCGCTGCCTAATGGGATTGATCTAATCTGCTTGTAATTTGTAAAGGAACACATGCAGAGACAGAAATGCTCCATATTTGTTGACATTGTCAAACAGTACACATACAGTAATATTAAATATACAGTATACTTTACCCCTTGAACCCTAGCGAGGATACGTGCCATAGAAGAAGGATGGCTGGACAGTATACTTTAGGTTGGAAGTGTTCAAAATTTTTCACCGAGGACCTTCTTCGAATAGAGAAAAATTGAAGGATGTGGTGGCCACTTTAATATTATTCGCCGTTTTATCAAACACACACAAGCATATCTATATACTGTGTTGTTATTTGCCGCCAGTCACGTCGAGAGGTACTGAAGGAAGCAGGAAGCAACATATCATGCACTGGCATGACTAAATTTGTCATGTTCTTTATTTGTTACCAGTCATTTCGGGTAGTATTGGTTGCTTAGTACTGTCGTGACTAAATACCTTATGTTCTTTATTTGCTACACATCCTGTAGAGTGGTATTGGAGGTATAGCGGCATATCATGCACTGTTGTGACTAAATCCCTGATGTTTTAAAAAAAAAATTATTTGTTTCCAGTGATGTAGAGTGGTATTAGAAGCTTTTCAGCATATTATATATGGCCCTAACTGAATCCCTCATGTTTATTTGCTACATGTCATGTAGAATAGTGTTGGCGGCATAGAAGCATATCATGCACTACCGTAACTAAATCCCTTATGTTTTTCAATTTGCTACCTGTCCTGTTGTGAGGTATTTGGGGCATAGCAGCATTGTATGCGCTATTGTGACAAAATCGCTGATACTCTTGATGTGCTACACGTCATGTAGAGGTGTATTGGAGGCATAGCAGCATATCATGCACTGCTGTGAATAAATCCCTCATGTTCCTTATCTGCTACATGTCATCTTAGCTTTGTGTTAAGGTTTAGTGAGCACTGAGCAGCATATTTATATGTATATACTGTGTCGCCATTTGCTGCCAATCCTGTTGAGAGGTATTGAAGGAATAGCAGCATATCATGCACTGACATGACTAACTTCCTCATATTCTTTATTACCACTCATTTTGAGTAATATTGGTGGCGTAAATTCCTCTTATTCTTTATTTGCTACGTATCGTGTAGTGTTGTATTGGGGCTATAGTAGTATATCATGCACCGTTGTGACTACATTCCTTATGTTTTTTTTTTTTATTTTGTGTTTGTTTCCAGTCATGCAGAGAGGTATTGGATGCATTTCAGCACATTATGCACTGCCCTGACTAAATCCCTTATGTTTGTTATCTGCTACATGCCATGTAGCAGATAACAAACATGGAGGCATTGGAGGCGTAGCAGCAACTTATGGACTATTTTGACATCGTCTCTCATGTTCTTTATTTGCTACTCTTCATGTAGATGTCATCTTGTAGGCATAGCAGCATATCATGCACTGTTGTGAATAACTTCCTCATATTCTTCTAAAACCAATTAAAACAAATGGAAAACTGGGCACCACTGCCTTTGTAAAGGCAGAGCATATGATACACTATTTTGTCCCTTTAATGATGTTTCTTTGACGACTGAAAGCTCATCTGGATGATTAAACACCTTGTTTCAATTCCCCCACCAACAACAACCATAGCAGCACATTTCTCACGTCCTCCGATGGAGGTAACGTTGCTCTACGTCCCTCTATTGCACTGATATCAGACGCTTTCCTCCTCTCAGGGCTGCCCCCGCCTACTTGTAAATGGAGGAGTCATCTGTTACAGGATATGATTCAGGCTCTTTCATACGTAAATTAAAAAAAAAAAACAAGACCGGGAATGTAGATTAGCATGGCACTGACATCAACAAAACATGTTTGACAAGTTTGACAACTGAGCCGTCGCAAGTATGAATTTAGTCTGATACGTGTTGTCGATGAGTCATCAGCTCCCTGTAATGAGTCTACACTCACATAACACTGAGATTTAATACAAGAGCTGCCTTTACATATGTAATAACGCTCACTGTTTATTGACATTGTCTGAAAGCTAGTATTGCTATTTTTGTAATTTTATATCTCACGTTGTGTAAGCGTACCTAATCACGTGTCCAGTGAGTGTGTGTCAACATTGTGATGACACTTTCACCAAGAGCAGCCCACCCATTCGTTGTCAATGATGTGTTGTGACCTGATTGTGCTGACTTGTGTGTGTGTGTGGACTTCCTCAGAAACACATGAAGTGGATGACACTGAGTCATCGCTTGTGACACACTTTGTTGCAGTCTGTACTCACTGGCCACAACATTAGGTACACCTGCAAAAACCTATACTGTGTTTTTTAAATTCTCTGTTTGCTATCGGACATGGGCAGTACATTAGTATTGGTGGTTTAGCAGCATATCATGCACTGTTATGACTTACGCATGACCCTAATGAGGACAAAAGATATAGAAAATGGATTGAAAGACCATATACTGGGTGTTGTTATTGTTAAATAATAAATGTAGTGTATTTATTTGTTACTTACTTGCATTATTTGTTCATAATTATTACTCTAATATTTTCTGCAGTTTTAGATCACATGCTTAAATACACCAGCACAATTGAATGGGTTCCAGTGGAAAGCGCTGTATCAAATCATCCTGAGACACACTGAGATGCAGTGCAGTTCTGTCTACACCAACATGACCGCACTTAGGCATGATGAGATTCTGACTGTATAATAACCTTAGCAAAAATATAATGGTTTCACAGTATCATAATTACAGCTCCAAAATGTGTTATTTTGAGATATACTGAAAAGAATAGAGGGCCGCACGGTGGCCTAGTGGTTAGCATGTTGGCCACACAGTCAGGAGATAGGGAAGATCGGGGTTTGAATCTATGTGGAGTTTGCATGTTCTCCCTGTGTGTGGGTTTTCTCTAGGTGCTCCGGTTTCCTCCCATATTCCAAAAACATGCATGTTAGGTTAATTGGCGACTCTGAATTGTCGAAATCGGTAAAGAAAGGGGAATTTTTAATGCTAAGTTTAGCTTCACAGCCGTGGCAGTGGCTTCTCTCGAGCAGACGAGTTGTCACGAAGTACATCACCGGGAAGAAGACAGAAGTTACTGGTGCACTGCAGGTATTTTTTTTGTCGTTGTCAATTATAGTAGTGACCCAACTAATGAGTATTTTTTGAAACACTTGCTGTCTCTTGGCGGATTTTTGCTTTGAACGGCTCGCTACAATTTGGGCTAGGAGCTACTAGTTACGGGCAGGCATAGCCGAGGACGGCTATTTCGGGGCTTGTGTCAAATAGCATTAGCTAACATTAGCGTTAGCATCGCGCTAGCTGGTCACCGCGAAAGATTTTCAACACACACGTAACATATGTACATTATACAGATCTGATGTGTTTTATTTGTTATGTATTGTGCAAAAGTGTGACAGGAACAACATCAAATTAAAAGCACTAAATGAATCATAAGCCAACATCCACCAGTGCAGCCTGAAGGACTTGTTTTTTTTCAGAGGTGCGCCAACAAATATGTACATTAGCACTCAATAAGGTAATCAAATCTTACCTTCATGCATTCCCACATAGTATCAGCATTTGGGACCAAATATGAGGTGAAAGAAAAACCCCAAAAATACAGTGAAGTAGTCTTGTCTGTGCATCGTGGGAGACGATGCATTGCCAAGTCAAATGGTGCGTTTAAAGACCGTCGAACAAATTGCCACTTGCATTAGACTTGCAAAAATTGTGGGATTTCTAAGTACTGTGGCCATTGTTTTATATTATATATATATATTATATAAAACAATGGCCCATATTTCCGAAATTTGTATCCCTTTACAAAAAAATAGATGTAGTTATTTAGAAATTATTTCATTTTAAATTTTGGTGTTTTTTTTTTTAATCATGCACCTAAATGTTTTCCACAGCCTGGTGGTGGGGGATCCCTGCCTTACAGCATGCTTGGGGCTTTGTGCTCTTTTACACATTTGAAAATACTGTAAGAATGACACTTCTATACAATTGGCTTCTTTATTTTATAATGTAAAATTAACATCGACAAACGTAATTGTTGAATCATATCGAATCGTATCATTTAAACACTGTTCAAATTGTTCTGTTTTTAAAATATATTGTTTTTTAATCATATCTTAACTCGTTTATCTAGATGCCTATTGAAGCGTTTATCACAGAGATTTGCATCCCTACTTATTATATTTAAAATTTCTTTCTATCTGCAATTAATTATGATCAATTATGAGTTAACTATGGACAAAATGGGATTAATCTTGAATAAATTTAAAATTAACTTTAAAAGTATGCTTAAGTATACTTTTCTAAACTTAGAATACTCAAATTTAGTGAGAGAAAGTATTACATTTGTATACTTCATAGCACACTTCAAGTACATGGTCTGTAGTATACTTGCTATACTTATTCTGAGGTATACTTAATAAAATTAATTTTATATACTACTTTTTGCAAAGGGATACCTTGAAACTAGTAACTGGCCCATGCCAAACCACACTAATAAACATGGCTACATTAAAAATAAGCAGTATCTATCTGCAAAACTACAATACAACTAACTAATATTGTGGTGTATAATGCCAGTATAATGTCAAAATAAGTGAGGGACAGTGACTATAACCCTATCTCTGCCTGGGAGCCCATTCCCTATTTGGTGAGCACCGTTGGAGACATTGTTTCATAACACAGCACCTTGGTTTCAAATGACAAAAGTGTTCATCTTCCTTGATTGCATCAATACTGCTGTCCTCCAGGAACTGTAAACACACACAGTAGGCATTTCATGTACTGGAGGAAATTAAGCCTCCTGTGCACCCGCCTATGGGCTGATAATGGGTTGGTAGACCATATCCCAGTGACTAACAGCAGTCATGGTACCACTGGCTGTCACATGGAGGTCTGTGCGATCCATGATAGGCCTGCAGATAGCAGATGCTGCTGGGTTGTTGCTCTACACAGCTTCCTCCACCTCTCCTGGTATGTTTTCCACACTCATAAGAGTTATTCAACATTTTTGCCTCATAAATCTTAAGCCACACATGATGAAATGACTCCAGATCAGCACATTTCAGTTAAGAACAACTTTCATTTTATTTTCCTTAGAAAAAGAAACTATCACAACTTAATTTGGTTACTTTACATTTTGTTTCTCTCTTCTAGTTGTCACCCAGTAGCCTCCTTTAACAAGATTGTGATCTCATGCTGGAACACCAAACATCCCGCTACTATACCGCACACCACGAGTACAACATGACAGCATACATCTTTTTTGTTTCTTCTTATTCCACATTTGCATTGGGCATCCTCTTGGCAACTGGGAGTGACTCGTGATCGAAACCACTTCTATTTGGAAAAAAAAAAAAAAAAAAAAAACCTAAATGGAGTAGAAATCCCTGATGGTTTTACTTAGAAAACAAGGGATGACCGTCTTTGAGCAGAGTGGTCCATACAACATGCACCTGACAACATGTGTGTGGAGTGACTGGACAGCACCATAAATTCACTCTCCATATATATATATATAACCTCGTAAACCCATTATATATATATATATATATATAACCTCGTAAACCCATTATATATATATATATATATATATATATATATATATATATATATATATATATATATATATATATATATATATATATATATATAAAATGGGTTTACGAGGTTCCCTGGCCTACATGACACAGTGAGAGAACAAGGAGGTGGAGGGACAGGGAATCTAGGTCAGATTGTGGAGCATGCAGACCAGACCCCCTTTGTGGCTCCGACAGTGAAACTGTACACAAAAAAAGCAAGCCTACATAGGATTAAGGGATGTATCAAGTGTTTCCCTGAGAAACATGTCTTCAATCAGTACCAGAGAGAGATATTTTTGCCTCTCAGAAGAAAAAAATGGCTCATATTTAGCAACCATCTAAGTCCGTATTAGCTACTTTTTGTCTCCCTGTTGGAAAAATGTAGCCACATTTCACTGCAGGTAGCATCCTAGTGGACCGTAAACATGACTATTGATACAAGGTGATGAAATATTCCCAAAAAGAAATGGGGAGTTAAGTCAGCCATGACACACTGGTGACAAGTGGAGCTCCTGTCCTCTTCCTCAACCTTCTGTCAATCTAAGTAGCACAAGAGGGGGTCTGAAAATAGATCACTCTTCATGTCTCCTACGGTAGCACCACCATGCACACACTAATGCCACATATTGAGCTGACATGCAAGCACCAGGGATAAGGAAAGGGGAGGCTAAAAGAGGTCAATTAGCTGCAGGCTGTGAAAACGTATTGCAAAAACTACATGATGCTGTCGTCAAAGTGTGTCAACCTGTTGTCAGTGTGCTTGTTTTATTCTCTTACTGTTGGCTGAATAAAATGTTGCCTGCTACCACTGAGCTAATTAGAGTTTGTGTAGCCCTTTTCAAGTTTCACTCCTCAAGAGTGTTCATTTAGAAAGAGTGAGGCGTTCGAGTGGGCCCTGACTAAAAACGGGAAAAACACTCGTGTGGGAACAAACACAGGTTAAAAACACTAGCTGTCCACTCACACATTTTGTACAAAGCATGATCTAAATCAATGACTTGTGTATAGAAACTCCACAGCCACTTAAGGAAATCCTTTGTATAAAAACTTGGTATGAATTCTTGTATTCTCTTTTCTGTGAACAGCTATTATTAAAAAGCAACGACTGGGGTGTCGATGCCGCTCAGTAAAAAACAAATACAAACAAATACAACCAAACATTGTAAAAGCTAGACTCCACTTTCTCCTGCACTCTTGACTCCTCCTGAGGAGTGCAGAGGAGGAGGGAGAGGAAGGAGAGAGGAGATGAGTGGGACTCTCTCTAAGAGACAAGTTTGGGTAGGACCGTGCGAATAGGTATGGCCTCTCCTGAATCTCCCAACATGGTGCTCCTCAGTTTGTTGTTGGCAGCTGTGGTGGCCAGGCCAGTGCCCCCCTTGGCGAGGATGGAGGGGAAGGAGGTGCTGTGGTGTTCAGGGAGCCGCTTTACTGGGGCCCCTTGGCTCCTCTCGGTTCCAGGCAGCGGTTTGGGCAGCCGGCGATACAGCCATGGGTGTCTGAGGGCCTGGCTGGGGGTCAGACGAGATGAGGAGTCCCAGTCCAAACACTTCTTTATGAAGTCAATAAAGGTGGGGTCCTCACAGCCTTTCAGCGCAGCACTCCACTCTTTGCTGGCAGGGGGGCCTCTCAGTTTACCACGGCGGGAGCGAGACGGCGTCAGCACAGTGGCTCCAGTAGGCAGAGTGTTGGCTCCACAGTAGCGAGGGTGGCCCTTGGAGTTGATAAAGGTCTTTACTCTTTTGGCCTGTTCCAGAACCTTCTGTGGAGGCATGCCCAGCAGCTCCATGACGCAGGCTAGTTGGTCACCCTCGTCCTCCCCGGGGAAAAGAGGGTAGCCTGTCAGCAACTCGGCCAGGATGCAGCCAAAGCTCCACATATCGATAGGAAGGCCATAGCGTGCGCCGAAGATCACCTCGGGCGCTCGATAGAAGCGAGATTGGATGTAGGTGTACACACGTTGGTGCTCGAAGCAGCTGGAGCCAAAGTCAATCACCTGGTGGGAGAAGACAAATCAGTGAGCGAGAGCAGCTTCAGGAATACAGCAAGCTTTGTGTGTAAATAAATACCTTGATGCCGCTGCGTCCCTGCTGTTTAAGCAGAATGTTTTCGGGCTTGAGGTCACAGTGGATGATTCGTAGCCTGCTCAGGGCTTCGAGGCACTGGAGGATGGAGTGTGCAAACTTCCTGACCAGCGGCAAGCTAAAGCCCTGGAACTTGTTGCGCTTGATAAGCTCATAGAGGTTCATGCTGAGCAGCTCGAAGGTCATGCAGATGTGGTTACGGAAGGTGAAGTGTTCAAGCATATGCACCACGTTCATGGTGCCGTTGCGGTCTTGCTTGCGCAGGTGCTCCAGGATGCGGATCTCCTCCTGTGCCTGTCGGTGGAAACGCTTCTCGTTGCGAACCATCTTCAGAGCCAGGTGCTGCTGCAGTTTATGGTCGTAGACTTTGGCTACCTGACCGAAGCTTCCTTTACCGATGATCTGAGGATAGAAAGAGCTAAGTATCATTTTGACTTGACACGGTATTCTGGTACTTAACATGTAACAAGAAAACGTTTGGAGATTTTAGTTTGGCAGATTATTTTTCTGTTGTAACAATCTCCATCAATGGAGAAACACGTCAACATTGAGGCAACGTAAAGGTAATCTGGGACCGAGATCACCTCCAGAATTTGCAAGTAGAAAGAATGGAGCGGCCTGGCAACAGTCCTGACCTCAACCTAACTGAACACTTGTGGGATCAGGTGCTATACAAGAGGAAGACGAGCAACAACGCCAGGATGAGTAGTGGCATCCTACAACAGTGTGTTACCAGTCTGGCCATATTTACAACAGAGACAAACTATCAAACTCATTTCTGAACTTTTTTTGTTCTATTCACAGACTCCAATACTCATTCAAAGATTATCTAAAGATAAAAGACACATTTGTCCGCCTCACCTTGAGAAACTCATAGCGGTAAGCCAGGTGGTCATGGGCTACGTTGATATAACCACCTTGCTCGTCGTCATAGCCGCAGTTGTTGTTGCCCCCCACGACAGCAGGTCTCTTCTTGGCATTGGGTCCCACAAAGTAGATATCTGTGTAGGAGTGGATCTCAGTCTGCTCAAGGCTGGTTAGTTGAGTCCGGTATAATCTCTCCGCCTGCTCCGGTGTGAGCGGGCCGCACACCTTGCTGCTGTTCCCTCCGTTAACAACCACGTGAGAGCTGGAGTTTTCATTGGAGCCCTTACTGGATTCAGAGCTTTGGTGAACACAAACAGAAAGACTGCGATGAGCGAAGGCCCTCCTTCTTGGTGTAAATTATTTAAATGTGAAGCGTCTCCCACCTGTCTACACTGTGATCCTTGGACACGCTAGAGGCTGGCGCTGGCTTGCTGGCCGTCTGACCGCCGGTCCCGGTGTTCTGTGGCGTTGCTGTGGTAATGGCACTGATCTTGCGATTGTTAGTAGACTCTTCGTAAAGATACTTGACCTTCAGCTGGCCACCTCGCACAGTTATCTGATCCCTCATCACAACCTTGTTACCAACAGCCTGAAGAAGAGACAGCAGGTAGAAAAGGCATTATTATAGTTATGAGTGTATATATGCACTGCACAAGTATGTACAGTGTGTACTGTTTGACACCAGTAAAAATAAATCTGGTCTGGCTGAAGCCAAACCATCTGGAGTGTGAAATGGATGAACTCATGCTCAGCAGTAGCTCAGCCTTTAATGACTAAATTACTATTTATTATTATTACGTTTTTCGAGCATTGCTGAGGCACCCTTGAGCAAGGCACTCCGAACTGGGGAGTAACAAAGCTGGGCAACTCCCTCAGGGATTGAAGTTTTATTTCTTCCTCCTCAAACTGTGAGGCATTAAAGCGGACGAGCCAGCAAAACTAGATCTAGATCCCGTCTGGTCAGGTACAGGAGGCCATACCGGAAGACCCACCCACCCCGCCCCCCAAAAACAATAAAACACATCCGAAAGGCAACCCACATCCCAAGGCACATATTTATCAAAAACGTTCCCCAAATTAAACAACTCTTATCAAATTAAAAACAATGGGATTGAATATTGTCAGTGTTTTTTAAGTTTACGGTTGCTACAACAGCTGAATGTTTAGGTAAGTTTCAATTCTTCAGGCAGGTTTCGTTTGAGCATCCCCTTGGAATTCTGTCTTTTAAAATCTCTGCCGTGTCTTACCAGTGGAAATATGCACAATGAGGCACAAGGGACTTGACATCAACGTATGTGTTCATGAAAAGCAGGACACACTTCTGTGGGTTGGTTGGGTCAACATTCTAGTCTTCCACGTGAGCACTTCACATCATAATAACAGACGGCAAACTTTGAGGGTTTGCTATGGTGTCTTGTTTGATGACCAGTGTCTACAAGACGCACAGCCACTCCACCAGGAAATACAGATGAAATGATGTGGTGACATATCTGTGCTGTAATTACGTTCAAGTCTTGACGATAACACGTTGATCCTGCATTCCAACACAGCGACAGACGGCGGGGTCAGTTTCCAGTGTAACTATATGGTCTTGATTTATGACATGCAAGCCAAATGGCCAACCCTGTGGCCTTCTCGCAGTTGCTGTCCCAAAAACTGTACAGCCAGCGTCATTGATTGAGCCCCTTCACACACACACACACACACTCTCATAAAAATCAAATGGCATGTGGCGCGCCAACAGTGATGGCTTATTGATCTGATAAATTACAAAAAACATCAGCAAAAGAGAGCCTGGGGTGAAAAGCGTGTGTGTCAATGTTAAATGATGGTGCTCCTTGTGTGCAAATCGGCATGGTGCAACAGATGGAGAGAAGCTAATCTCTTTGCTGTCAGAGAAACACCTCAACATGCTTTTTCCCCCCTAACTCTCAAGCATCCAATTGCACAACTTGTCACGTGCAGCAAACACACAAAACTTGTACTGCAAGCCAGCTGGGCTCATTCAAGCTGGGACAAAGACAAAACAAAAGTGAAGGTTCATGAAAGCCCTAAACCTCCTCACTCTTTAAAGTTGTATTCCAATTCTTCGCATTACTTTCTCATTGGCTTTTATGGTGACTAGCAATGGCTGATGTGGTTATTATTACTTCAGCGGCGCACGAGGCAGCTCTGTAAGCATTCCAACAAATGGAACTGGGGCGTGCGCTCCTGTCAGTTATATTCAATCGAGGATATTACCTCGGCGAGCGTGACAGCAAATACAAAAGAAGGGCAACTCTGGGAGAGACAACGCACTCTAACCTCTGTCCAGGCCAACTGATGGAGAATTTACATGGCACGGTATAAGAGGAGAAAATGTTGATTAGTGATTTTGTTTGTGGGTCACATTTTCAAGCCCAGTAAATCTTTATAGACTTTATACCAAACCATTCCCCCCCCCTTTAGCATGGAAGGCTGTAGAGAACCATTGTGTGCACATTTTGTGCCAAAGGGGCCATTCAGAGAGGCACCCAGTAGCCCACTTGTATATTCACACATTCTCAATGTTGTTGAATGAGGCAAAATGTTCTTACTCGATTGAAAAATAAGTGTCCTTGGTGTACAGTATTGAAAAATCTATTAATGCCATATTTGCATACCCATTACTTTGACAAACAGTATGTGAATATATGCTACTTACATTTGTGGAACAATTCCAGACATTGTTTTTGCACATTCCCACAAAAAGTCACATGGTCGCTACTGAATGTAAAAAAACATGTAAAAATAACTGTACACTGTCAAGTCCATTAAAAATAGTGACAAATAAAACCTTGCACTCACTGAATTATAAGTCAGTGATGACTGGACACCACATGATTTTTAGATTCATCCATCCATTTTCTATACCTCTTGTCGTCACTAGGTCACGGGTATGCTGGAGCCTATCTCAGCTGTCTTCGGGGAAAAGGCGGGGTACACCCTGGACTGGCCAATGATTTTTAGATATCAATACATAATTAACTTGTGTTGACTAATTTGGTCCCATACCTACACTTCTTGCTGTGCAGCTGGTGTGTGTTACAAGCAAAACAAGGCTTTCAAGGCACTTCCCACGCCAATTAACACATCTGATGGCAGCAGAAACAAAAGGTAATGATTGTTATTGGATTTCCAAAGTTCCCGTACTTTGTCAATATTATCCTTGTAGCAGAATTTGGGTATTTTGTTGACAGCACATCAATAAAGATCATTTTACAGGATGCAATTACAATTCATATCAGAGCCACTCAATAAAACCATGATATTCCTGTCAGGTTTTTGTGCCCTTTTTTCCCCAATATCCTGGAGTGAATCAATCAAAGAAAAACCAAACATTACTAAAGATTCATTTTATCGTCACTATACCTGAATAATATAACAATTACAACCATGGAATTTACATTTCACCTACGGCTAACAATTTCAAAACATACATAGAATAGAAGATCCTTGTAAAGATCTCTGCAGGTTCGGAGAACGGTGCCATATACATCAAGGGATGCTTTTTAAACTTGATTTAATGTTAAAAAGTGAGACGTGACCTAAGACCACACATTATTCATTTGCCATTAAATCCGCTCTAAAATAAAGACCATATTAGCAGGAATTAAAATGTCAGCCTTTGAGGCAATCACTCACACAAAGTCTCATGGAGTAGTATGGAAGCACACGCACACACACACACACACTACTACCTGGACTACTGACTGTCTTGCACTCTTTACAGACTATTACAGTGTGTATCTGTTGTAAATATTTTACATTTTCTGCACCTTATTTTCACTACTTTACTATTTATATCATATCATTTATATCACATGTTATGACTAGAACATACAGCTGCACAACAACAAGGAAATGTTGCCAAAC
The DNA here is from genome assembly GCF_027744805.1 of Dunckerocampus dactyliophorus. Lineage (NCBI taxonomy): Eukaryota > Metazoa > Chordata > Actinopteri > Syngnathiformes > Syngnathidae > Dunckerocampus > Dunckerocampus dactyliophorus. Next base: position 11,252,544 of record NC_072826.1, on the reverse strand, counting down.
GGAATTTCATTGTACACCCTTGCAATGACAATAAAGCTTCTGCTAAATAAAACGTGCATCACAGGGGTGGAAGATAAGAGATACGCTAACTGTGCTGCCTTGCAACAGTAAAAAGGCTGAACGGAGTGAAGTTAATGAGATGACAAGAAAGAAATGTGTAGTGTGGTGGTGGGGGGGAGGGTTATGTCTCTCCAAGGAACAGGATGTCTGGAGACAGAGTGTGTTAGAGCACAGGAAATAGGCCTTTGTTGGCTTTGTGTGTTTGCATGTTTGCTTACTGTGTGCTTGGGCATTGGTGGCAGGCCAGAAGGACTGTTTGTATCGGCGTCCTCTTTGAGGATGTGGTCCGTCCTCATGTACGAGTCATAAAGGCCATCACCGTGACGCGCTGAGGGACCAATGAGGAACAAAACACATCAGCGTGACAAAATAAATCAGCAGCACAAACAAAGATACATCATGTCATCTTTGGGGAAAACAAAGGTCGAGCAAAGTCCCATTGATTATTTTGTCAATCAAGTCTCAACGTCCGCTAGCTACAATGTTGTGAAAACAAACTGGAGAAGCAGGATAGCTATGTTTGCTATTTCCTGTGAAAATGAATGGATGTATTTTGACTGGTGTATTGTACCCAAGACAAGGGCAGCGACCTGACCAGCTTAGGTAGGGCTTAGGGTCCCGGATTGCTAGCGCTGCAAGTGGTATTATTGGCCTAATGGGGGTAACAGATGCCCGTGTGACGACAGCATCTTTCCGTCTACCCATCTGTCCATTCAGGCCCCGGTCATGTACGGCTTGCATCAGGTCAGGTGCGCTCCAAAATAGAGCCCATATGGCCATTCAATAGCGAGGTGTGTGTGTGTGTGTGTGTGTGTGTGTGTGTGTGTGTGTGTGTGGTCACATAGATGCTGGCACTAAGCCATCCACTTAATTTGAGATGATACAGGCTGGATGCATGATTGAGACGAGCGTTCAGAGCTTGTAGGAGGAAGGCAGTTTCTCATATGACAAAGCCCATCATCAGGCTGTTTATCTCAACATTTGTTAGGCAGGCTTTCTACCTCACTAGATCTAAGCTCCCGCTTCTCACGGTCTCACATTGAAATGTACGCGCCTGAGTAGCCAGGGAACATTTACATTGCCGACATGTTTGGTTAGCTCCAAGAAAAATATCTGGTGTTCCCGCCGACTGGCCCTTGAGAGTGTTCTAAGCGTGGGCAGGTGCGTCACAACCCGTGTCCCCTAGTCAACAGACCTGCTCCGGGACAGATTAGACTCGCTGCCTGGATACCGACGCATTAGACCTGCACAGCACAGCAAACACAGGCTTTAGGTCTCCACGCACAATATAAAAGGCAAGCACGGACACCAGCAGCCTTCTGGGGCCTCTGCACTTTTAGGACAGAACTGGACTTTGCTTTACTATCAAACCTACCAAGAGAAGTAAGAAAATAAGCATACACTATTAACACATATAGTGCCTTAAGGAAGAACACTTGCATAAAAATGTACCTTATCTAACAACATCACAAGACAAACAAATGTTACCAGTTATGCTAATCAACACAAATTCTGTGGACACATCTATCATAACAGAAAATTGGCCATTTTGGGCGAATTCCATCTGTAGTCCTTCTTGGGAATTTGCTCGACTGCTACCAAATTTGTACCAGGTGCACAAGACAGGTTGCTGACACTAAAGTGCGAAGCTTTTTAGGTTATGCCAGTATAGCATCAAACTTTTGATGATTGTTTTGATTATTTGGAAGACAAACCATACATGTGATACAGATATCCTCAAGTTTTATAATCAAAGGACAAACGATTAGACTTATAGCCAGGTCCCACCTGTGCACCTGCTGAGAGGTTTTTGATGACTGTGCTCATGTTTTTCAGTCCAGTCAATCTTGCTCAAATTTCACACACATGCGTGGCAGTCCCCAAAAGGTGTGCACGAAATGTTGTCTAAGATGAGCGCATCTTTTTCTTGTGTTTTCTTTCTTTTCTTGGGAGAATGAACAGAATAAGAATTCCATTGCATAGTAGTGCTGCCTGTTTAACTATGCATATGACAATAAAACTCTTGAATCGAGCTGTGAGAGAAATTTTAAGTCAGTCAGGCGTATGGAGTCAAACGCTGGGGTTTAACTGTGTCAGCGTGTGGTGTGTTTGTCAGAAAAGTAATAGCCGAGGCAAAAACAGTTGGGGTGCATGTTCTGACAAATTTTCCACTCTTTTGTATCCAGCAGTTCCGGAGTATAGAAGGGCTATCTTACAAGCTAAGTTCACACACATTATATGCCATTAAACGTGACTGAGGTAGTAGGAGCAAGGCTCTTGTTCCTGGTAATGTTATCAGTGTATCAGTATGACCTCATGTTAACAACAGGGTTCATGCTGTATCACAGTGAAAATAAAAAATAAATAGAAGCCAGGTCCAACAACAGATAGACCGAACCAAGAAGGTTGTCAGTTATATTGGTTTAAACTCGATACCAAGCAGCAGACAAACAGCTTATTGGGAAATAGGCAGCACATCCTGAAATGTCTGCCAAAACATTGAGATAAAGGCTTTGAAGGGTGGTGTTGGCGTTATACGTGCTGAGAAAAGAAAGACTACTTAGTTTAGACATCTGTCTGCTGCCTGTCCACCAAGTGCCACGACGTGACATTTGAGCCCACATCCAAGAAAATAAATGACTATTCAAAGCCATTTCTGGCACGAGATATTTATGTGAATGGAAAGAGTTGCCCGAGGGTTACATTTCCAAGAGACCTACCTGCCAATGCGTGCTAACAACACTACTGTAGTAGGTTTGACAAAGACATGTAATTGTGGTTACCTGTTACTATTGGGCCCTCCGGTTTTCTGCTTATGATCATCATGGTTGTAAATAGTTTGTGATGCCAGCATCCGAAGTGAAGAAGTCCCAAAAACAGTAGAAAGAAATTACATGTAGCACTTTTAAAAAGTGTTGACACCGTCCAAAATAGCCCCGAGTTGTGTTGTACCTATTCCCTGGGGTAAAGCTAGCCTTTTAAAAAAAAGTTTAGTCAGAAAGTCAGCAATCCGGCTTTGTTTAAACGTGTTTTCTGTAGGCAGCTAACATTAGTAGAGCTTGGGGAGGGGGTGGTCGCTTTCCTCAGCAAGCTAGCCAGCTAGCCACAAAACAATCGTCCACAGGGGAGCCGCTCCCTCTCTTACAAACAGATAAAGTCCAAATATTACAGCGTTCTGCTGTGGCCCCTGTGCCCCTCGCTTTTTTCTGTCTGCAAAGCGACTCGAGCCAGAGCACCATTCCCGTGTTTATTCCCGTCTAGCTGACTTTGTAGTTAACAACAAACAGCGACGATACGACCAACTCGCTGCGACCTCTCTTGTCCTCCTTTGGGACAGCGTCGCTCGTCTTTGGACGGCTATCCAAAACAAGCTAGCAAGCGGTGCCCTCGCTCCATGCTAACGGCGCAGACGACCAACGTATCTCCTTTTCCGTAGAACACCTGTAGTCACCGCGACAAAGAAGCGGTGTTTAATCCGTCCTCCCGGCTGTTCAAGTGTCTTATTCGACGTAGCCGAGTGTGTGTTGTTGCTATGGGCGTCTTTAGTGTCCCGGGGTGAACGAGCTGGCTATGGCGGAGGGCGGGGAGCAGGGCGTGGCTTGGCTGGCTACAAGTTGGAAAGGAGGGCGGAGCGTCCCCTGGTGGTGACAACTTGCACAGCATAAACTGTGCACAACAGATGACCCAGCTTGGTAAAAATTCAATGTTACTATGTTACCGTTTTATGCATTAAATAATTGTATTGGGTAAAAATAGATATGGCTGTATCTGGTACAAGTGAATAATTATTTCATCCATCATGTTTTACTCTTTTGATGAAGAAAAACATACTTACAATGCAACTACTTGCCTATATTTTTCTATACGTTTTATAAAACTTTGAAAACGTTGTAAATTTGATGCCAAATTTTTTTTCAGTCATAGTCGCTCGAAGTCAGCTGGGATAGGCTCCAGCATGCCCCCGCGACCCTAATGAGGAGAAGCGGCATATAAACTGGATGGATGGATAATCACTCATACTGCAATAAGCTTTTTCGACTCAGTTACACATTCTTGATGCCTCAACCATCTTCATAATTTATGAAAAAAACGGCAGTAGTGGTAAGTCCTCATGTCCACCACAGGGGACACTGGAAAAAACGGTTATTTTCAGTATCTTAAAAATGACCGTATGTCATTAAAACTATCTCAAACTATTTTATTAAACCCTTGTTGTAAAGAAAAACACTCAATGTCTACCTTTAAAAACACAATAAGCGGATACATTCAATAACACTCTCGTAGAGTGTTTTGCATTTGAAATCAGGCCAAAACGGGACAAACATGCATTGCTGTGTCTCAGGAGGTGTATTAGTTTTGTCAGAGGTGAATTATTGCTTTTATTACTATTACTAATTACTGTTTAAAAAGTAAAAGTAATTGAAATCCAATGTAGAACTAATTTGTACTTAGTTACTTTAATGAAGCAACACTTTTAGATAGATAGATGGATGCTTTATTTATCTCCAAGGGAAATTCACGTTTCCAGCAGCTCTGCAAAGGTGTCCTAATAAACACATGACTTTGCTGAGTAGAAATACATGGAAAAGAACCGCTACTCAGTTACAGTTACAGGAGTAAATGCAATTCTGTTACTTTGCACCTCTGGGTTTTGTATCTGTTGATTTAGATACAATACATTTTATATTGATATGTAAGTAAATACAACTGCACAATGTAATGCGATTACATTCCAGATTTTACAGGTATTTATTAGAGGTGTCACAAGGTCTCTCAAGATTAAAACGTGACAAGATTTCTCGATCTTGTGGCCACTTGGCCTGGGACAATAATAAATAAATAAATGAATCACACAATAAATGAAACTAAACTCGGTCACTTCGCCGGCCCCAATATACTGCCATGTGCATGCGTGTCTGTTTTCCTCGTCTCCCGCCTCCAAACAGGCAGGAAGAGAGTTCACTCTGTGCATTGGTTTCAGCACCTTGGGACGGTTGTTCCGTAGAGCAACTCCATGAATGGAGTGAGCCCTTTCGTCAGGCTTACAGTCGCTTTGTCTCGGTGGGTGGAGGCGGGGCTGTTAGCATACACACAGAGTGCCGAAGAGTGTACTATATTGTCATATATATTTTTAAAATATTTTTAAATTGTGCTTTTCTTAAAAATAAGGTTAAAATTTCATCTCATTCTTGTGAACTGAGTGTCCCGTGACACCCCTTCTATTAATGAAATACTATTATTGTTGCAGTCTGCAGTAGTGCAGAACTGTGCTGCCACGTACGGAGATGTTTTGATCATTTAGATGATTTGAAACACCTCCCAGCATGATGCCATGCAGTTGTATAAATGTATTAAAAAACATTTTAAAAAATGAATGATTCCCAGTCACCTACGTGTTGAGTTGCCAGTCTCGGTGTGTCAGTGTGTTCCCTCCCTGCCCCGGTGCGCTACCCAAATGTGTCTCATCTTTGTGATTGCCATGAGTGCATTCGGGTTTTCTTTTTTTTTGTTGTTGTCTTTTTAGGTTTACTTTGTATTTCTACCTGCGTTCTTCTTCTTGGGTCCTTTCCTGCTTCTCATTTTAGTTCATTATTTCCACTAAAATGAAAGCATGGCCGTGTCCCAGGCCTTGCGTTGTCTTTGGGGTGTGCTCTGGAAGAGATCACAGGCAATGTCATCATCAATCCATCATCTTGTGGCTTTTTAACATCATCGCTGACATAATCTGAGATATTTTTACAAAGAAATGATGAACTGGTGAATCGTGTGCGCATGCGTGACCTGAGGCGCTGGAGACGTATAGAGTCTGGTCGTGCGGAGGACAGACGGTCAGCTCAGGCCGACGTGAGAAGGGCTCGGGTCTAAATTAAGACGGCGATACACGCTGGGCAGGCGCTGATGCTAAACTAAGCGCTTTCTGAGAGGTGAGAAAATGGGCCTGCCTATATTCACTGCCATAAATAAGCATATTGACACAGTTTCACAGTGCCCTCTAGCCACCGTAAAGCCCAGGCTTCTTATTCTTAGCTGGCGGACTTGTGTGCGACAATGCCTCATAATCGATCTGCATGTGCGTTCCTCTCGTCAAGAGGTCAAGGTGTAAGCGTGAGGATCATGCACCATTCTAAATCAAAGCCCTGTGAATTTTACAACCGCGTCAAGAGATGGCACCAGGTGCAGTGCGGCTAGGGGGTGTTAAAGGGCTGTATTTGGTCTCCCAGTGTGTGACAGACACTGACACCTGTGGGTTTTGAATGCCATTTGAAACTAGAATCAGCATTTAAAGCACTAGAAAAAGGGGGCTGGAATGTAGTTTGAGCCTATCTAGACTTTTATATGGAGATTTTCATACACTGACACCAAGTTTGGTAAGATGTGACGTTAATTATGCATTCTGAATTTGCATTCTGATCAACATGCGAAAGCTACAGTATATAATTAATCCAAAAAACACATTTGTAACGGGTAAACACACTTCAAAAATGTGCAATATGAAACTAAACTAATGGTGCCTTACAGACAACTGGGAACTTGAAGAGATGAACAAACGTGATGTCACATATTAATGGTGGCACAATCGTGAATATATTTGATATTCACAACTGAAAGATTACTGAAAGATTAGACTGCATTTATATGTCCCGTATATGCAGTACTACATATCTCCAAAACCTTCTTCTTCTTTTACAAATGGTCTACTGTGCAATCACTTTTAGACCAGAACCTTCAGATGTCTGATAGATAGTTAAAGCTGAAGAGGAACTTCACCTTTCATCATGACGATAACCCGAAGCCCCCAGGTGCATCTCAATAAATTAGAATATCCAGGGGTGGATCTAGCTTTTTTGAAAAGGGGGGTTGTGGCGGAGGCCGTATGCCGAAGTGTTGGAAATGGAGTGGTGGGTCTGGGGGCCCTCCCCCAGAAAAAATTTTAAAATGAGACCTCATTTCCTTCTGGTGATATCTGAGGCCAATTTATGTCCTTAATTTCAAGAGTTTGTTATTTTTATCCTTGGAATATATCGTTTAAGCCAAAACATTCTATTTATAAAATTACAGGTAGTACGAGAAACCCATTTTAGCTCAATTTCCTGAAATATTTTCCAATTTGAAGCAGCTGTAAATTCCGAGGATTTGAGTATTTGAGTGGGGTACACCCACCCCACCCCAGCAGGGGTGCCCATTACGTAGATCACATTAAACATCATTGTAGATGTCATATGATATCAGTCAGCTGATCAAAATTGTCGATAAAGAAATATTTCACTCGGTACGCCAGAGCCCAGACCTGAATCCAAATGAAAATTTGTGGGATGACTTGAAGCGGGCGGGACGGTGTGTAACCGATGCCAGCTAGCACGGCTGTACGAAAGTACATCGGTAAACATCACCCACTGACGCCTTAGGGGCGCCACACACAGGGAGGTGGCGTCGCCTCTCGTCCATTCATTTTCAGTGGAGCCTGTACGACAGAGCAATTATCGGAAGTCATCGTCCAGCCAAGCGATAAGCGGAATTCGTTAAATCGTGTGCTGGTACATTGTCATCGCGCTCACACTGGCTTGCGACGCAATCCCAGAAAGTTGAAAAATTGTTCAACAGTTCATTGCTGACTAGGACCAATCAGCGGGCGTTTCATTGATGGACCAATGAGCAGACACAATTCTATTCAGTACTTTCTCGCAGGAGGTAAACCGTGTCAGATTTCCCGGAGCTATTTGGCATTTATAAAAAAAAAAAAGAATTTTACATAAATGTCCATGTAAATTCATGTAAATGTACCTATGTTTACTGGGGCGCCAACAAGTTCCCATCGAATATAAAATTTTGCATTTGGAAGTCATTTCTTGTGGAAAACTTATATTAACAAACAAAGGGTGTGTTTGCTCACCATGACAATTTCTTTGTTGCACAAGAAAAACAGAAATGGCCAAATTAAGATAAAAAACAAAACAAAACAAGAAGGTCTCAGTGGCATAAAAGCAGAGCAGGGTGGCCACCAACGCCGGACATAAAAGAGAACAACCATTTCCATAGAGGTTTTCTTTTATTTCAGTCTGATAATAGTCTGTACAACTCTATTGATATAGTCATCACACATTTCTTCAAGTTGCAAAAAAGCATAAGGGCTCAAACTCTTCAACGTCTAATGGCATAAATAACACTCACACGCACACACACACACAAATGGTTTGTTGGAATGACAAATGAGCATTTGGGAGGCGGGGGGGAATATGTGACACCGTGTGGAAGAAAAACAAACATTTGCACACATGCAAAAAGTATACAAACACTGAGAGGCACCTGTGTACTGGGACACATTGTCCAGCCAGAGAGTACATGTACTGCACATGTCGTCTCGGGACACATGAAACAAAAGGCACTGCCTGCAGGATCAGCTCCAGCTTTGGGTGGTGTTGGTAGAAGACATCTCAACTGAGAAGCAGTATCCTCATTTAACAGCCGACATGTCCGCGCAAAGACAAATGTCCTCACAATGAAGGTGGGATGTCACACAAGACGTTGAAGGAGAAGAATGCCATTCGTCATAACAACAAACCATCATTTTCCAGTGTCTACATACTGTAATACATACTGTAGGCATCGCAAACACATCATTGGTACATCATAGCATTTAGGATCTTGTTTTGCTTTTCAAGTAACCTGCATGTAAGTGCAAAATATACACAGACCAGCCCTAATATTAAACATACATTGCCCCTTTTCCACTGCACGGCAAAAGTAGGTACGACAAGGCCGACTGTGCAGTCATATACCACAACTGGTTGCTCAATTGTTGTATTTTCACATGTGAGGATACACAGCTACACATAACTACAACATATCTGGACTATACAATAGGATACTCCACAGTCTCCGTCTTGTTGTCCTCAGCCCCTGTTGTCCTCCATTGTTGTTACTTGTTAGCATGTGTGACTGATGCCTTTAATGCGGCATGGTTTTCGCACTTATCCCCGTGGTACGATTTCAACAGGTACAGTACAGCGGAAAAGCGGCAATTAGGATCACTTCTAATGCCATCCAATATATGCCACATGTAGTAAGAGGTACGATGCAGTGCAGTGCTACGCCACTGCAAAGTACCCTATTGACCCAAATATGAGACGCTAATTTTTCCCTACAAAACAGACTGAAAAGACATGTTGTCCTATATTCAGGGTCTAGAGGTGTATGCATGCAAACCAGCAGGTAGTGCCAAACAACTTGTCCACACACGAGTCAGCTTTTTATCCTGTCACTCACACACCAGTAACCTGGAGAGATCTCGCCGCTGAACGTTTATCAATAAACGGAGGAGCAATGATGCCGTTTTTCTTATTGAGCTTTTATTTCACTGATATTTAAATTGTGATTTTTATTTTGTCAGGTCTTGAAAATGAGGGGGTCATCGAATATTTGGGTCAATACGGTGCCACCACAACAATAAACATTGTAGTAATACCTCTCTGAGAGTGTCAATGAAAAGTGGGCAGAATTTTTGTTTGGTATCTAATTGGCTTGCGCAGGCGCTCCTCCCATTTAAAATCCTCATGCGACATGTGTCCCTCCGCGTTTGGAGCAAACATCCTCATCAAAAGCACAAAAACAAGTGTTCTGAAGTCGGGAAATGGCTTCATTCGCAGGTGGCGCTTGCCGACATCGGTCGCGTGAAAGGTCTGATTAAAGATGTGACCTTCTTAAGTGGAAATGAAGGATGAAGGTAACCTAAAGGATTGTTTTTAAAGCTTTTTGTTTTCCTTGCACATGTCGCAGTTGTCAAAGCCAGACCCTAAACACCACGTCTTATATTCAAGCAACAGAACGATCACACCTTAATCCTAAACATCCACGCATGGTATATTGATTGTCCTTCCAATCCGAAGAGATGCTGCAAAGATAATCATGCATTCTGTTTATCATTCCAACTGGGTGCACAGGTGTGAGGAAAGGGGGGGGGGGGGGGGGGGGGGGGGGTTATATGAGCTGAGACTCATGCGTAAGTAACACTTTGCAGTAGCAGCAGTAGCAGACGAAGAAGAGAGGGTCATTTCCAATGCAATTCAACACTTTGCAGTTCCGGCTGAGATTTTCCCAACACCCCCAAAGTCCCACGATGCTTCTCAAAGATGGTGGCTTGAGGGCGTGTGTGTAGGGGGTGTTTTATATGCATCCTGAGAAAGGGTGTGTGTTTTGTGTGGCGTTTCGGAGAACGGAGGGCTTCCTTTCCAACCTCTCAGACCAGCTCACATCTCTCATGGGCTAGCGGAAGAGGGTGTTCAGTGTTGAAAGGGCTTTAGTCTCTCCCTGCGCTGCGGTCACATGGTAACAGGTGTGGGGGGGGGGGTCAGGGGTCAAGTTGTTGTTGTTGTTGTTGTTGTTGTAGAGCTTGCTGTAGTTTCCGTCTGTACACGGTGTATTTACACTCAACCGCTCGCACCCGCTCCGACTCCTCTTTGTCCAGAATGACCAGGAAGTTCTGGAGCTCCGGGACAGAGAACGCATGCCACTGTTGGGGCAATAGTCATGAACACAGTATTATTTCTTCTAAACATCTTATTTTATATTGCACACAATTATATTACAGTAAATTCCCTAATAGCAGCCGGGGCATTTATTTGCCTAAACTGCAAATAGGGCGGGGCATTATTTGGAAGGCATCAATAATTGGAGAGCGGCTGTTATTTCCTAAATTATATACAACAACTTCATTTTTTAACTTTAATAATGATTAGGAGTCCATCAGGAGTAGAAAGGAAACCATAGCTCTTTAGTAAATGACCACATGGTCATTTATTAGGTATATTGTACAACACAGCATCGACAGAACCAGTGTTGTAATGCTGATAAGGAGCAAAACTGTCAGCAATGATACCACTAATGAGTTCACGTACGTTTCATACGTTTCACACCAACAGCAGAATGTAAGTGCCACCAACATTTTACAGTGCACGCAGAGATAGATAAAGCTGCTGGATGTTGACCATTTATGATACTTCAAATGCAGCTGCTGCCATTTTGCAGAGTTCATAACACCGCTGCCCTCAGCTGTTAATCCCAATGTTTTTTGATTGGTGCTAATGTAAGATGCATGGTTAATTGAACAAAGGCTTTAATCGGAGCATTTACAGTACAGTATTACAGTACAGGAAAAAAAATACAATGTGGGACTTGAAGTTTAATCTAAAACATGAATTATTAAATCGGAGTGGGCAAAATGTCGTAAGATCCTACATTAACAAAAAAAAAATTGCCAACCTGATCAGGCCACACAAGCATAGGTTGGTTTGACCGCACACATAAACATAACATTTCAATCACACTTGATAGGGCTTGACGGCATATTATTAGAATTTGAGTCATTGTAAAGAATATTATAAACATTATTGTGCACAAGTCTTGCGCTATAATTAGGCTTTGTTGTTTTAGCAATTCCATCACGACCATTTCTTGTTAGTCTTTTAATTAGAAAGCCAAAATAATGACAAATATTATATTTTGCGTAATATCCACTCAAAATACACAAGAAATGATAGATGTGAGAAATTATTTAAAAATTAGTAATTTTAAAAAATGATGTAAGTTGTAGGAAGCTGACTCTCTTAATGCTAAAATGAAATGGAGCCCTTATTAATATCATTGCTAATGCGTGTATCTGTGCTATTTCTACTTTCAATGTCTAAATGACTTGAAAAAGTCATTTATACAACAAAACTAGAGGTGGTGTAACACGTTTACACAGCACTATGTATGCATTTTTTAGGAAATTATACACAAAGTTCCATGAAAAGAACAGCAAAAAAAATAATGTAGACGTTTACGGTAATTGTGATTTTGTGCTTTCTCACCTCCACTTCTCCAGTCTCATTTTCCTTGAGGACAAAGCTAAGCTGCTCCGGGTCGGGCCCTGCTATCAGTCTCAAAAGAAGAGGGCGCTCACACAGAGGAAGCTTCTGGAACAGATCTATACGACAGGGAAACAGAAAGGTCTTATTGCTGTTGTTGCTGTGAGGGATTAAAGGTGCCCACCTCTCTCCCTCACCTTGTCCATCACGGTGCGTCTGCCTGTACAAGGCAAACTTGCGGGGGTTGTCCAACACCATGAACTTCTTCAGCAAGCCTTGGATGACCTCTCTTGTGGTGGTCATAGAGCTGATGTGCAGCTGCTTCACACAGTCACATGGGAGGTAGAAGGAGGTTCTGTCCTCACCCTGGACGCAGTCTTGGCCCTCGAATGGTGCTCCGTCGAGGCCTCTCACAACCCCTACCGGGCTTGTTGCATCCACAGCGGGCACCGTGACTGGCCGACTGAGCCTCAGATGGACCTTAATAAAACCTGTGTAGGACCCGTCTGAAGCCTGGAACACACGCACACAAAGAATGAGTGCATCAACTGTAGAAGGAAACAGGAGATTTAATTCTACAGTAGATGAACCCTGCATGTTTCAATATAAGGCAGGAGAACCACATGATGTAAACATGAAAAAGACTATCAAAAATGGAATTAATGGTTGTTACACTTACAGTATTTAGACATTTTTATTAATTAGCATTCTTCACACATACAGTCTATATTATGCGCAATCCTGATCATATAGATTATGCATAATTATACAATGTAAATATAATTTTACAATGTAAATAAATATAATTACTTGTATTTCTTCATAATAACATTTGCTAATATTAAAAACATTAAAGCATCCATTTATTTTCTATGCCGCTTATCCTCACGAGGGGCTAGAAGCGGGGTACACCCTAGACTGGTCGCCAGCCTACGCAGGGCACATATTGACAAACAACCACTCACATTCAAAGCTGTGGACAATTTTGAGCAGTGATCCCCAACCCCCGGGCGTGGGTCATTTGGTACCGGGCCGCACAGAAAGAAAAAATAATTTCCATTATTTTTTTTTGGATGTTTTATTTTGTAAAGTGGTCGGATTCTCTGTTACATCCGTCTCACTTGACGCATGTCCATTGTTTGTGTGCTAACTTTATCTCATGCCGCACAGATAGACTACTACTGTATTTTTACCATTTTTCTTTCACCTCATATTTGGTGTCAAATGCTGATACTATGTGGGAATGCATAAAGGTAAGTTTTGATGACTTATTGAGAGCTAATGTGCACATTTGTCTCAAATTAATTCATGCTAGCGCACTGTCTTACCACACGTCAAACAGCGATGTAATAATCTCTCTGGAAAAATTCCAAGCTTGAACTGGTGGATGGTGGGTCGGCATTCATTTTGTGCTTTTAATTTGATGTTATTCATGTCTTAGTTTTACACAATACATAATAAGATAAATTCGATCGCTATAATGTACGAACCACCTCATTTTAATAGCCATTTACATAATGTACCACTTCAATTTCAGTACATTGACAACTTACCAGTTTCATGCCATTCTCTGACACTCTGGAATTATATTCTTCTATCCTGGTCCGCACATCTTCCTCCGGAAGGTCTTTTGCACCGCCCTCTTCTTCCTCCTTTGCCTCACTCTTCTGTAAACCAGACAGATAAAAGTCAACCAGGGTGAGCTACTCGTTTCAGCCGGCAGATGGTGCTGCCTCCCACATGGACATCGGCTTCTTTTAAGACTCAAGCAAGGGAAGAGTTACTTGCATATATTAGAAGCAAAAAAGTGGATCTGAAGGTGAATGAGGGGCCATGCTTGGCTAAAACGCACTCATCCTCATCTCGTTGGACACCTGCCTCTCCTGCCCTCAATCGGCGCTTACCTCAGCAAAAAGCTGCTCTGACTACAGCTGATTAGGAGTCCGTGTAACACTTCTCACAATTTCAATCTTTTCCGGGGGAACAACTGTGCTGCTCAAAATGGGAACAGGAAATGTTGAAGCAAGCAAATGACTCATTCGGCATCACTGCACGGGGATACTGACGACGTGCCATCTTTCTCACTCGGTAGTGGTGGAGGAGGAGGAGGAGGAAGCAGCAACGACAGAAGAAGCAAGGGTGAGGTGCAGAAAGAGCGAGTAAATGGGTGAGGCATGACGAAAGAGCCGCTGCTGTGCAAGCCTTAGCAACACAGTTTGACTAGGTTATTTATAGTACAGGAGGAAGCATCCCCTCCATCTTATAATATATTTTTTTCTTCCTTTGTGCATATGCATTATCTGGGGCACAGAGAAAGAGAGACTGTGACAGAATGAGAGAGCGAGAGAGGGAACTGCAGGCCAGGCATCACTTCCAACGGGAAGTCCTCGGGTTGTGAGCGGGAATCTCTCAATAGAGAAGCTGTGCGCATGAGTGCACGTGTTTGCATATAAACAAGGGCAAGGTGGCTTATGAAAATAAATACACAAAGCCAATACACATGCAGTTCATTCTGTAAGATGAGACTTGATAACATTGTGACGTTCAACATTCCAAGCGACAGTGTGCAGAGTATGTTTATGATAGTAGTTGCAGTTTGCATGATGTGGAGTAATAATTACTGCGACCAAAAATATCAACATGATCGCAACAGTGACCACTCTTTGTTCGTAGTCTTCTTAGTAGGTGCAACCCCGCCTCCACCCAACCTCCCCACGGTATCTCATTAATGTGAATACACTCATTTTAGCCATCATTTCACAAGGGCCGATGCCCCAGTTTTCATATGATTCGGTTTTCCACGAATTCCGCTCCTCGCCATTAAGAGTCTTCATTAACGTTAATGTGACGTTAAATATTCATTTACGCATTTAATTCATCATTTGTGAATTATTTCACATTATTTTCTGCACGTAAAAGTACAATTATTCTGTATAAACATTTTTTTTCTGGTTTGTGTATGGAGCTAACTGGTTAGCCTACAGTTTATTGGTTTTACACTTAAGAAATGAGTGGGGAAGAAGGACAAAGTAAGAAGCCAAAAAAGTCCCGCTTTGACACGCTGTGCTGCCAGCACTCACGAGCTGCACACTAACCACTCACGTTATATTCATGTTTAATTTCTATGGTATTGTCGCTGTAAAAAAAAATGGTTGCTGAAATGCGAGGGGTGCACTCACTTGTGTGAAATACTGTAAGGTTCGCATCGGTTGATTTGCCTCTCGGCATGTTTTGGTATAGCAAAATAAATGATGCAACACTTTATACACATATAAATGCTTCTTCGTACTTAGTTGTGCAGTTGGCTCCCAACGTTTGATGGTGCGTTGGACTCCCAGATGCTAAACACGGCATTAAGAGTAAACACATGAAACCATATACAGTTCCATCCATAATAGTGAGTGGTGATTCTAACTAGCGCCGGTATTATCTTTATATATGTTCAATTTTATTATGCACTTCTTGTATTGGATCTCATCAGTCAAGTGTGCAGTTGAACAAGCTAAAGTCAAATGGCATCGAGGTCAAAGAATTTAGTATTCAGATATTTCAAAGGTCGCACCGGCATTGTGTGTGACGTCACTGAGGACCAGCATTTCTTGAGAGACTTTAGCATACCTCATGAGTTTTTATCTCGGCGAGCATCAAAGGTATTTTGTGACGTTGTAAGGCTCCAGTGTTCCCGTAGAGTCGCCACGGTACATTTAGTTAAGCTAAGCTAAGTGGGTAACTTCTTTTTTTTATATATATATATTGAATTTTTATTGCTGTTTTTTGTGTTAAGCAATTCACTTATTTTTACACTTGTAAGCGCTAAAATGGTACACTACCTGTAATTTTAGTAAATATTTTTACAATGGTGACAGTTTGACCCTGGAAAAGATTATTTCTATTTCCAATATTGCTAACATTTATTTAGGAATTCAACCAAAGAGGTGGACGAGCATCCCGGAAAGTACCCCTTACTGATTTTATCAGTGCATTTCACTTAAATAGCCTTGTTAAATTATTGGCGGAAAAGCATAGCTTTTGTATTGTGAGGCTTAATTAATTCTGCATGCACAAAACATGATGTGAAAACAGCCGTGAGGATATTTAGTCTCCAGACAATTACACGGGTCGTGTTGTTGGACATTTTAAAGTAGACATGTGACACCGTATTGTACAGAGGACTCATGCAAGAATAATCACGACATTCCATACGACTTTTAATGTCAACTGCTCACGTAGGAGCGTGAACAGAACAATCAAGGGCTAAGAAAAGCATCTGAGGAATATGAAGGACTTGATATGCATCTGAAGTTCCTCCCAAGTCAAAGGCAAGTGTACTGGAAAGGACCTTGCAGGAATTCCTGCGTTTGTGTGAGCCTCTAAATGCATCACAGGCAGTGCCCTGCCTTTCTGCATCGGACTGAGAGCGATTAAACAATAGGTTTGTGTGCTGGGGTCATCTGATTGAGGCCTTTCTCGGGTCATAAATATTGAAAATACTTAATGACTGTCACTTCAAATGTGAATAAAGCCAACAAGCTTGCTTTTATGGGCGGCCTCCTTTCTGTCATCCATTTGATTAAGAAGATTCCGCTACTGAAGACAGCTTAAATGTGTAAAATATCTACAACTGTTACAAAAGGACACACACACAAACGCGCGCGCACACACACACACACACACACACACACACACACACCCCTCAGGCTGATATGAGGACGTGCTGAGGCTTTCACTTTGATGAGAACAGACAAGAGAGGTCGTACAACTGCGAGAAATGCTGCCCGGTATATTCTTCATGGGTGTGTGTTTTAATATTGCATCAACATTTGACTCCAACAACACCTGCTCTGTAGCTCAGACATGGCGTGTGCATGCCAGCCGGCATTACACAGCAACTGCACATAAACACATACAGATTTATGTCACACCGATTTACACACGCTCCTTCGCTATGCAAACTCAAATCCAACAACTCAGACGTCTGCCAAAGTTAAATTGCACACAAATGTCCAAGGCACGTATCTCCAACTATTGTTACTTGATTGTTCTTATTCCAAAAAATAAGAAAACACTTCAGATCAGAAAACAACAACTCAAATGTGGCGATACAGTACAGCGATCCCTCACCACTGAGCGCTTCAAATTTCGTGGTTGTCACTGTTCTTCAAAAATATTCATTTATAAATCGTGCCGTTTCATGATATGCATAAAATATGCATAGTTAAGCACATTTGACATATTTTTTCCTAAATCAAGCATTTCCAAGTATAAAAAAAGCTAAATGAACTAAAAATATAATAATACGGGCTTCAGAAGGCATATTCAAAGACGCTGTAGTGATATGTAGTATCCTACACTCGTCACTAGGAGTCAGTAATGTTACTGTAATGTACACACACAAGCACCAGACTTGATCCCCGGAATAACAGGATTTGATTGCAGGTTTGATTAATCTCACAATAGGCACAATAATCCAAAAAAACATAAAATACAGGCTACTGTTGCAAGCCGTAAACCACGCCAACGTAAAACTCAACTCTGAACTCTTGACGTCACTCCTTGTCCTCCCAAACTCAGCTCCCCTAGCACTACGTTGGGCATCGTTTCAATTTGGACAATGTGGATTCCGATTCTGGTTCCTAATGATCCTCAATTTTGATGCTTTTAAGAGGCAGGGTCATAAAGGTTTGCATGGTCTAAATGAGGGTGCTAACCAGAGTTGGTTTTGGATGAAATGTCTGAACTTGTCCATGAATTTCTTTAGTGATATGGACTTTATTAACTTTACTTGACATTTCTCACAGGGCTATTTTCAATATATATAAAATATATAAATATCAAACCATTCAATTTGAATATAAATATTAAGTTTCTTTTTACAGGAGTACACTTTCACAAAAGACGTTTTACTTTGAAAAGTAGTACACTTTGTTTGCTGCCGCAGTGTAGGTGTAAGCTATTTTTTATGACACCCTTATTTTGTTAACACAAGTAGACAGGATATAGCCCAAAGTGCTCTTATTTTGAAGGCGGGAAGTGTGTTGTGTGAGTTGAGAAGGTCCCTTGACTTTGTACTTTATTTAACCCGAACTTCCACATCAGCTAGCGTCCTGAAGGCCTGGGTTCACTTGGTATGAGACAGACGTTTACTGTTCGACTTCCCTGATTGTGATTGGTTAGAGAAAGTCAGAAGTAGCGCATCAAAGACGAGGTACTCTTATATCTACACCATGAAAGCGTAAACATTGATCATGTGGTCACGCAACCTCCTTTGCATGATGTCATTGTATTGCAAATGTTGCGCTGAGCCGACTGCTCTTTTTGGATCAAGTTCAGCCAATCTTTTTAGTCGCTTCTTCTAAGCTTGTTTTGTTCTTTGCTTGTTCGCGGCTATTTCCTCCGGTCTGTGAGGTGGGCAACAAAACTGAGAATCGAAAAAAAACCATTTGAACGATCCCGGGAGATTTGGAATGTTAGTCCCCAGTTCCCATCGATGCTCGAGACTCGGTGCCCACCCCTACCTGGTGCCCACCCCTACCTAGCACAGGAACACATTTACAGCAACACAAACAAGCACAAGTCTTACTGTATTTATGTCTAGGATGGCTTATTATTATATACAGTATTTATTATACAGGAGACTTCTACATTATGTCAACTATATTGCGTAATAGGAGCGTAAAGGTGACTATATGGGTGTTATTTCATGTCTGGAGGGCTCTGATAATGTTAAATAGCATATTTAGAAGGTTGCAAACAGGTTTTTCATGCTCCTACTCCAAAAATATTTGAAGGAATCCTACTTTGTGGAAATTAACAAATAAACAAAGGACTACTGTACATCATTTTGTATCGAGCTGTATTTGCGGCCACTTCTGCAATCGATAGCGAGTGCTCTGGCAAGAACAAGTCAGCAGGTCACAGTTATGACTTTTATCGTGAAGACACGCACTAATGCTAACATTAACGGCCGATTTTGATTCTGGACTCATTCAAACAGTGAAAGGATGAAATCAAACTCTGCTATTTGTATTTTCCTAATTTAATTTTGAATAGAAATGGTACTGCTACACGGTGGTCGGGCGGTTAGCATGTGGGCCTCACAGTCAGGAGATCAAAGGTTTAAATCTCTGTGGAGTTTGCATGTTCTGTGTGTGTGTGTTTGTGTGTGTGTGTGTGTGTGTGGGTCTTCTCCAGGTGCGCGTGGTTGTTTGTCTACATGATTGACTGGTGACCAGTCCAGGGTATACCTTGCCACGTTCCCCAAGTCAGCTGGGATAGGCGCCAGCTCGCTTGTGAACGAATGAATGAATATAATGTGTTCCGCATGACACGTGGCACCCCTACAGAAAATGAAAAGGAAATCCTTACACACAACGCACTCCTATTCACTCACTAACATCTCAGCATATCTCCTTTTCATATTCAAAGGCATGGAAAAGAAGGCAGTGTGCCAGTGGATACATACAGTACATAAACACTAGGGGTGTTAGAAATAATCGATTCGGCGATATATGGTGATATTACATCACACGATTCTCGTATCGATTCCAATGCATTCACACCGATGATTATTTACATATTTTACTGTATATTAGTACTGTATTCATCGCAGCGCCTTTCGTTTTTCTTTTAAATAATATTTTTGTTTTAATTTGAGATGGCATAGCATATTAAAGTAAGTGTTTTCCATATACATTTTTACTGAAACTGTTTTAACCATTATACAGGACTTATTTATACTTTATATTATACAATTAAAATAGTTAATGAACTAGTCACCCCTGAGTTTGAGATATTACGTACTCTTATAAAAACTATATGTGAACTAGGGATGGACATATGGCTAAATATGACTAAAAATGAAGTTGTTCAGTTCGCGGATTTCACTTATCGCGGGCTATTTTGGGATCTATCCCTCGTGATAAACGAGGGAACACTGTACTGACAAATAACAAGTAATGCTCTTTTTTAACAAATATTTTTTTAATGCAATGGGAAAATCTCTTCTTAAAAAGTGCTATCCTTCCTCTGCTCCAAATTACACTTTTTTCACCCAAAAAATATAACACCACCCCCGTCTAGTATGTATTACCAAAATCTGTTTCAGGGAACAGCTTTTCCAAAAAAAAAAAAAAAAAAGTCTATATTCTTCACAATTACGAGTTAAACTAGATGAGATTTGTTGTTTGGCCCAAAAAGGGGGAGTGGCGTTATTGGCACTCATCACTGCTCGTGCATAGTCTCACAAAAGCTATCGACAATTAGCAGAAATGGCTGCGCAAGAAGAGAG
Source organism: Dunckerocampus dactyliophorus (assembly GCF_027744805.1). NCBI lineage: Eukaryota > Metazoa > Chordata > Actinopteri > Syngnathiformes > Syngnathidae > Dunckerocampus > Dunckerocampus dactyliophorus. The sequence goes on along the minus strand of NC_072826.1, from coordinate 11,232,354 downwards.
GGAGATATAGCATGTTTGAATACTAGCACCCACATTGCGGTACCTAACTGTGACAGACAGCACCTTTAAATGTCGTATTCAGTACAAAGCTTTCCGAAAGCGCGATGCGTGGATGTGGCTAAACTTCCTATGTCGTTCTTTAGACCACAAACTATTTACGACTGAATCAACAGCGCTTCTGGTGGTTGAAGCCAAGTAGTGCACTCTATTCTGATGATGAAAAAGTGAAGAAGTGAACCGTTCACCCTTACTGTACTAAAAAAAAAAAAAAAAATGGGGCAAACGTAACCACTGCACAGCATGCACACTGTTAACATTTTCATTTTTTGCAGTTGTCAGTGAATAATGCATTACGTGTAATGTAAGCATTGGAAGGAGTTCATCTATTTGGTGATAAGCGCAGGTTTACCCTACTACGTCCAATTCTTGAAGCGTAGTCCCACAAACAAATGTCAAGCTGTGTGTACAAGCTGATTAAAGACAGGGTTGCTATGGTAACTATAAAAAAATGCTGGCTACAGTTAGGCAGTAGCACACCAACACTGAAGTGCTGGAGTATCAGCTTTGTTTCCACAGAAACCTCTCTCCCATGCACAGAGGAGGGAAAAACCTGCAGGTTGACATCATCAACTTTGTGTTTGTTATGCCCTTCATGTTTCCTACAGAAAACGTAACGCTAAATGCACGTGCGCTGCACATATGACAGGTGTGATATGATCCATCAAGGTTGGCGGACAAGGCTTAGGAGATCAATGTTGCTAAATGATGTATGAGTCGCCATACATGCATGCGGGCGCGAGACTGACTACAGCATCCTAACCAGTTCCTCCTCAAAACTTCTGCTTTTCTGTTTCTCACATAAACCAAAAAACGCCAAAAAAGCACCTGAACAGAAAGTACCTTAACAGAGTGCTTGGGTTTGCGGAAGAACGAAGTCTTGGCTGTGAAGAAAGTGAAGTCTTCACTCTCATCGTCCAGGCTGCAGTACCCGCTGCTCATGCTGTTGCTGCTGGTCATGGAGGGGGTCGGCTCCGTGTTGACAGTCATGGAGAGGTCTGGCACGCTGACAGCTTGAGGAAGTCACGCTTTAGCCTAACTACAAGTGATTATACTCATCCAGAGAGAAGTCCCAGATCAAAGGGCGACACAGGTGGGGGAGGCCAGTAAATCTGAGAAGCAGCGTAGATGTGTCACTTCCTACGGATGCCTGACACCATATATGCACCTGCCCATTGGTGGCTGCATACGTCTACACTGCTGTTTAAATGTAGAATATAGGACCATCCAGCCCACGGTGTCATGGAGTCACTTTACAGCCGGGTGTCAAGTTTAGCCACCTGACTGGTACCCGCTATACTTGCAATCTAGCCGTCACAAAGGCGTGTACACAATACCACATCCTGTTTCTTCTTGTGACGATTCAGTTCAACAGCCTCTCAGTTCAGCTGCTGTTTTTATGAACGGAGCATCCATGCAGCCTTTTGAAAGCATCAAACCTTATACGCTCCTCTCATCTGAGTGTCACCTTGGCAATGCAACCGGAGAGTGATGCCTCCTCTTCTTCTCCGTCGTTCTTTGCACCCGTTTCCTTTTCCCCCGTTCACTCTCTAGTGCAGCCTCGCTCGACCATCTGTGGTTATCAGCCTGCGAGCACCCTCCCCCTTCTCTTTCTCACTGCAGAGCATAACCACTTCCTCTAACAGAGAGCAAGTGAACTCCTGTTTTACATACTGAACTGCAGTAACAGGGAGCTGTGTATAGTGAGGAAGATGGCTGAACTGCTACTAAGAAAACAAAAATCCACAATGGAAACCACCGGGAATGCCAAGAACATATGAAACACGCTCTCGCTCCTTTATTGTGTAACTGGGACTGCCTTGTCGACGGTGTGACTAAAATTAGATTAACATATAGTGAATGATTACTCAGGGTTGGAGATTAAACTGACCTCTGATCCGTTCAGCCTGCCTTCTAACTGCCAGCGACCCCCCTGCTCCAAGGGTGTTCATTCCCCAGACACTGCTACTATCAGATGTGCAAATGTGCATTGCATCTCTACGTGCATGTATTTTCTCTGTATCGACTCAGATAATGATTTATAACAGGGCGCTATGTTATACGGTTGTGTCTATTTTGGTATAAAAATGATTTCCAACATCTTTAGCACATCTATTTTAACTCTTTAAATACCAAATACGTAGTTACACGTTTCCCAACAACATATTCGAACGTCTATTTATATGTTGTTTTGCGTAAGAGGCAAAAAGAGGTGATGACACAACTCTCCACGAATGCATTTCACTTCAGAGCAATTTTAAGAAAAAAAAAAAGGGCCACAAGGTGGCAGAAGTGGACTTGATAAGCGCATGACGGGGAGGAGGAAGTGAGAGAGCGTGGAGGAGCGTAGCGGGCAGTTTTAACGCACGCACACACGTGCACACACATGCACACTCATAGTTCAGTCCCAAATGTGAAAATTGTAAATAGTTCATGGTGTTATATTTGGAAAGAAATTATTTTGATGTAAAAAAAACCCTTTTCTGTTGTTTATGTTGGTATAGTTGTTGCGATATTTGAGCAAAGCAAAACATATTTGGGTTTTGTAGTCGGGAACTGATATTTTCCTGAAACTTAACTATGTTCTACTGCTGATTACTACAGAACGGAAAAAGGTAGAAACAAACTTTTTATTTCTGATGACAGACGGGAGTCTAAGCTTTCATTTGGAAGGTTCCATGTTTATACAGCCATAGAACACAATATTCTGTGTGCCTTGAAAGATTAAATAAAAATAGTCTAAAATGGCGAGTACTGAAGGGGTTTGTCTTTTAATAAGATTCAAGAGTTTTACTGTCATGTCATGCCTGACATGACATGGTGAAAAAAAGTTCTCCTCCCATTCCGTGTGGAAGTGGTAAGTTTTTTGTCTTCTTACTTTGTCCTTCTTTCCCATTCCGTTTGAAACACTTTATTAAGTTTTGAATAAATAAATTGGAGGCCAACAAAACAAAGAATAATGGGAGTGTAAAGGTGACTATAGGGCTGTTATTTCATGTCTACCGGGCTCAAATAATGGTCAAAATCATATTTAGAAAGTCATAAACAGGTTTTCTAAGTACAAAAATATTTAATTTATTAATATTGAATCCTACTTAGCGGAAATTCACCTATCGCAGTCGGGTCTGGAATCGATTTACCGCAATAAATGAGGGCCGACTGTTTTCCTAAAATCCTGACGTCATACAGACAATCAAGGAATCATGATATGATTATGTGACTGTATGCACATGCGTCCTGTTTGACTCTCGGCCCACATCAACAGTTTGAGGAAATGCAGCAGTGAGGCAGCTGATGTTGACCCACAAGGGGGAACAAACATTCAGCAGAAAGGGACAAAGAAAAGGGTATTTTGAAGGGCAAGTTTAAATTCAAAGCCCTGGCAGATGGCTCAACAAGACCAAAGTTATTTGTATCTACTGTCGATGTGAGTTGAGTCGTCACCGGAGTATGCCGAGTCTCAAATACAAAAGAGGAGTTACTGGAGTACTGCAAGTATTTTTTATTGCCATTTATACCGTGGTACCTTGGCATACGAGTGTCCCAACTAACAAGTGTTCTTTTAGATGCGAGCCGTCTCTCGGCTGATATTTTGCTTTGGACCGCGTGCTAAATTTTGGTTTACAAGCTGTTATTTCCCAGCAGGCATAGCCGAGGACAGCTATTTGGGGGCTTGTGTCAATGTGACGAAGGCGAAAGTGAGCAAGCGAGCGAACACACAGCCCTCAATGAGATTGTACAGGCTCACGAGGGAACGTGTTTGCATTATTATTATTTATTAGTGATTTATTGTGTTGTAATTGATTGTGCTTGAACTGCTGTGTTTGTCACAGATGAAAGAATAAAAGTTGCGTGCTGAAAGACCCGCGGTGTCATACTGCCACGCCTTTGAAGTCGCCAGACTAAGAAAAGTGTGTTAAATTGTGTGTATGTTTCTGGAAGTGAAGTGGAAGTGAAGTATAAGCTATAGACTAACTGGACTACAGTATATGGGCGCAGTCCTACCTAGTTCTGTACACTACTGACTCTTTTTGAGCGCTATTTGTTGTAAGTTGTCAATATTTACTTTTCTAACACCCTGTTTTCATTTCAATTAGTTGATGGGTGTTTTTGCAAACCTTGATGTGTAATATTAGTCACAATAATTTTTTGTGGGATCATTTGCTTGAAGAGAATGATATTTGAGTGATGGACAGTTTATCTTACCAATGTCTATTTCTTGTACAATACATTGTGTTTGTTTTTTTATACACTAAGGTCCATTTTGTGTCGAGCTATTTAGAAACACAGAATGTTTAATAAAAAATGTTGATTGGTGTATTAAAAACTGTATTTAAAAAATCATCTTTCAAAAGGACACTTATTATAGATAAAAACGTTGTGATTGTGATTAATTATGAGTTAACTCTGGACAGCATGTGATTAATCATGATTAAATATTTTAATCAATTGACAGCCCTAGTACATAGACATGTCATATTCATATTTTGAATAGATTAAGGAAATTATTGAAATATATATATATATATACACACAAACACACACACACTAAGACAAGTACACAACCCACACATAAAGGGTAACCGCACACATGCACCTACAGTACTAGCCTTACGACAACAATGGCCCTTTAGAAGATCCTTTTTCTGCTGATGCACACACACAATGCACACATGCACACGCACGCGCACACACTGTAAGGCAGACCCATAAAAACAGCAAACCAGATAAGAGTGAGAGGACTGCAGGGAAATAAATTGGCGTCTCCCTTTCTATTCTGCAGTACCAGGGAGCTGTATAGCTATATATATTCTGCTGATTCAACATTAATAAATCTTTTTTTTTGTTTTATTAAGGCAGCGGTTGTGCCCATACAGCTTCAGATAACATTGTTTACTACTAATATTTGTTGTCACTTTGTAACATATTTCAGGGTACACGTGATAGTGTGAGGGCATTTGTTCACGCTCTGCAAAAGTAAAGTGCTACCTGGCTCGCTACCAGGCTTCTAATTTTGTCTAATCTGCCCACTGGCTGCTGACATTCTGCTGCAGCTCCCTGTGGTCATGCAGCCCCCCCCGCTTGTGCGTGTAATTGAAGCATGCGTGTGTGTGAGACTGTTGTACCACATTGTGTGGGTGACTGCAGCTGCACACACAAAATACGTGAAGCACCTACAGACGTGACTGATATAATTATCAGATCGGGATGTTGAGGAGTGTCGTCTTCGCATTTTCGGGGGTGGGGGGTTTTGAAAGAGGAGGGTGTTTGTAAAAGTGTGGGCTGAAGAGATGTTGAGGTAATGTGCATTTACTACCTAATCCTGACTAATACACATTCACACAAATGTGGGGACTTTGCCAGCGCCCCAATGATTTCTACTATAACAGGGGTGTCCAAACTTCCACCGAAGGCCACGTACTAAAATAACGAGAAAAAAAAATCTAAAGACGCAACGACAATTCTGATGTTTTTAATTTTCTGAAAAAATGGTTATCCAACGTAGATAAGAAGTTACATATATAAACCATCTTAGCTTTGTGTAATACATGACAAAGCCTATTAGTATTATTACTGAAATTACTAGTACCAACTTTTTTTCGCCTTTTTGCTCTTTTTCTCATTTTTGCTGTTTTTTTTTGCAGTTTTATTGTCACACTTTGGACATCTTGAATCACTCCTCCACCAAAAAATGTACAGTAGATAGCACAAATTCTACTACTCAGAATAATACTCTGAAAGTTTGCTGTGCTTAACAGCTCGCATCTCAGTTTATTTCGGTTATCCGGCTTCTGTGTTGCCGACAAAGTCTAGTATTACTTGTTAGTATTCTCCGTTTTTGCTGTTGTTTTTTTGTTAATGTCATATACATATATGTCCTATAAAAAATGCAGCTGGCCACCGGGTCACACTTTGGACACCTCTGCAGTAGAATATATTCCTTATTCAAAATGCTTACTTTCTGTTCCTCAGTGGAGCGGTGTCTTCTGGAAAATTGAGTTTCTTCGGCCTCCTTGGCAGTCTGGTTGCAGTCGAGCTGAACCTGTCTCTCACACTCCAGATGGCAGGTGTATGTGCAGTCTGGCGAATGCAAGACACAGAATGAATACACAAAACAGGACATTAATCAAGGCAATATAGAGTTGGAGTTGCTAGTTATAATTAACATGGAGTTGATAGTTAGGTTGTACTGTCAGCATTAATGCGGTGGTTGTTAAAAAGCGAGGCACACCTCCAAAATGGGGTTGCCAAAGGACTTTAGGGAAAGTGCTGCAGCTTGAGAAAAATCAAGAAACATTTTTTTTTGACACAACAGCTTTCTCAAGAGAAGCCAGGGACAATTTGGAGTCGATGATAGGCTGTGCCTGTACATTCAATGATAGCCAACAGCAGCTAAACTTTGCCCAATCGCTATTATTAGCTGACAACAAATGTAACTAATGCACGTGCGTGTCTTTTGTGGGGCGTGGCTTGCAACATTGGAGCAGAAAGAGGGTGGAATATAAGAACGTCAGTGCCCCCCCAATCAGTACCTAAAAAGGTAGACAGCACCTTTACCATGGCCATTTCAATACACAATAATCCCTCATTTATCGCGGTTAATTGCTCCCACACCCGACTACGATAAGGGAATTTCCACACAGTACGATTCAATATTAATAAACATCAGATTTTTATAGTTAAAGCATAGAAAACCTGTTTATGACTTCCTAAATACCACTTTTACACTCATATTACCCACCATAGTAGATATAATGAGAGAAAATGAGGCATAAAAAAGACTTGTGCTCGTGTGTGTTTCAATAAATGTCTTCCGCATGAGTTTTAGCTGGAGTGCCTGTTGTGAGAGAAATAATTTTAACATAAAAAAAACGCCTGTCGTTGGCGATCAAGTTAGACTACAGTTCATCATCTTGTGTTGCCTTAAAGGGATAGTTGGGATTTTTTGTTGTGAAGTTGTATAACATCCCCATCAGCATTGTAGTCCATTAGTGATGCATATGTATTCATCTTTTGAACGCATATTGTTTTGAGAAGCCAAACTCTTTACTTAATTGTCCCCAGCAACTAAGCGGAACTACGTTCTTCATCAGAGAAATCTGACCAGAACTGGACTTAGGAGACCATGTGGGGGTTAAGTCGCTGGTATTGGACTACACTGCTTATGGGGAAGTCATACAACTTCATGTCAAAAAATCCAAACTATCTATAGTTCTATAGTTATAGTTATAAACTATAGTTAATTTCGAACATTTTTATGCTTGAAAATGCTTCATTTAGACAAAGAATAAGTAACACTTGTTTAAATATGCTTTTGTAGGACTAATATTGGGCTGTAGTCAACCATGAAACTGTCGTCATTAATTAAATTTGATAAACCGCGATAGTGAGGGAGCAATGTTCCAACTGGCGTGAGGGACGACTGTACACTTTTAAAATGTTAAACAAGGTTGTAAGTAGCCCACAATTTAAGTGACAATATATGGTGGCCTGAATATAATTACATTTTTAAGTTTAGTCAAAGCAAAATTGTGCTTCAAACAACATTTACGATAGATGACTTTATGGGAGGCTCATTGGCACAATTTTTGAAAAGCCCTGAGCTGCCAAGCACCCCTTTAAATGGGAAAATAGCTCTATCTAGTGGACGGTTTCACACTTACACCCAAGGCAGCTGAACTTCAACGATGACAAATTGGTATGAACCTATTACATACTGTATACACACCTCACTAAAACGTTAGGTATATTGGGCTTTCTGGTGATATTTTAGGATGAACCTAAAATGCACAACAGCCTTTACAGATGAACTTACTTTAATCTTCTTTTAATTGTCCAATGCACATGTCCAACTGTTCAATGTTTTGGTCCTTTTTGCACAACTTGCTGTTCTCTAACAAGGAGCTAATTGCAAAATTCACGACGTGGATTTTTTTTTAATTGTTTAAATTAAATTGCCGTTCTGTGACTCTTCCAGTCTCTGTATCCTGTTGCAACCTGACACTCTGTGACACTCTGAGCTCAGTGGCCACTTCCCTCTGAGAACATCATGTTTAAAGCTTCGCAATGGTGGGGTGAGGTACCGTTGATCAATTGTGAGGCATCATCTTGGGTCTCATGATGTTGAAATGTGAACAACACGACGAATAGAATTGTTAAACTACTCTAACTGAACCAGGAAATGTATTGGCTGATTCATGGATCACAAGCTCCTTTGTAGAGAATAGCAATAAGATCTTTCATGAGTACTGATAGCTCTTTGCTGAGGTTGATCATGTGACCTGATGTCGGTTCTGTGAGCTCCCGCAATTCTCATCGACTGTTTAGCTTGTTAGCGTCCACTATCGTGCACAAACAATGGCAATTAAGGAGAAAAAGAGAGTGCAATTTATTGCAAATCTTGATCCAAAACCAGGAAAAGGCATGAGCAGATGTGGGCTTAACAAGTCGTACACAAACAAGAAATAATGTAGGCCTACTACACGCTGACCAATTACAGCTTTTACAGGAAACGCAGGTTAGATTTTTTTGGAGGTGCACCTCCAAAAGAGGATTTGCAGGAGGATTTGGGGAGGAGTGAGTAAATTGTAAATTGTGCTCGTCTGCTCAGTCTGCTCATACGTTGGCAATAAAAACAAACCATTTAAATAGCTCAACACATTTAATACAGTAGTAAAAACTCACTTTTTTATTAAAAGTTTGTATAATTTGAAAACAAACATTTTATAATGGAGGTACTGTACGTGCAACTGTGACATATTTGCATGATCAGATCAGAGAAATACGCACAGAGGAAATCACACATTTTCAATTGCATGGTTCTTTGCATGGAACGAATGCCGCCAAATAAATAAATATTGCTTCAAACTGACCACACTGCGGAAAGAGGTGTACTGTAAACTGTAAAACAAACCAAATCCAGACTGTCCACTTACACACACACTATAGCGTACCAGAATAGGAGCTTTGGTGGTCAATTATGGTTTACCGCTCAGCTAGAAAAGAACAAATTTACATTCTGCTCTGAAAACGTCCCCAAAATAAACATTCTTCATGTGTTTGTGCCTCACAGCCTTTGTTGTGGCCAGAGGCTTTTCGATAAACACCCAGCTTCGTATCTCACGCCTTTGGTCACACAATCCATGCAAAAGGAGAAAAAAAAAAAAAAAAGCATGCTTGCAAAGATAGAAGATTGCAGTTTGGGGGGGGGGGGGGTTGGGGGGTGGCGCAACACTCGGACTTGTACTTGAAATCATTTTCTTTTAAACTCACTAAATAAACTTTGAAATTAGGGTTTGTTGTTTTGATTGTGTGCATAAAATAATAGCAGTGGCATGGTGTGCTTCCAGGACAGAGGTTGTAACCATGGCAACAAGATATTCTGTCATTAACTGGTAAGATACAATTGCAGACAATATTTGTTGGTTTCTGAATTGTACAACCCTTTGGGTTGGTATCACCGTACTTCTAGGGGTCACTGCATGAGTTGGCGTTGAGTTGTGACACTGGATACAAGAAGGGCGTGCGAGCATGGAGTGATGGCTGGGGGATGCAGCATCTTGCTGACAACAGGGATGTGTCGAGGAATGAGGAGAATGCAGATAAGCGATGCTCTGCTCACCACTGTTTAGAGGTCAGTGTACAAAGACAGGAGAGAAAGGAAACAGAGAGGAAAGGAAGGGAGGATCTCCTTTCCTGCCTCAATGCCCTTTCATTGAGTTTTAGAAATAATGGGAAACTAAAAGAGGACATACTTTTGGATAAACAGATAAGTTGTATGCTATCTTTCCATCATACTAGTTGGTAGGTAATCATCACGTTCTGTATATGTTGGAGATACCTCTCTGCTGCCCCCATGCGGCCAACAACAGTTCACGCAGGTTGAACAATTGCTTCAGCAATCCATTAGAAACTCAGTCGTCAGAGTCGTTGTTGGCTGGCTCAGGAGCAACCCTGGGAGGCGCATCGTTATTATGACGCCATGTATGACTGTTGAGTGAAGTGTAAGGGAAACACCAGGAACATTTTCCTTTGTGACACGACCCACCCGCCCCCGTCAGCACGTCACGGCTCACCACACACCCACAATATTCCCACACTGATAAGATGATACAATCACAGCAGTAGCGCATTTATCATTGGGGCGGCCAAGGTGAGACCATTACTCACATAGGGGTGGCAATAAGTTGATAGCTCAAATGTCTCGATGGCCAGCAGGGTGGCAGAAGAGTGACCACCATTGGCCACCACGTAGCTGAGCGATAAATGCTACAAGAGTGCAGGCTAACACAATAGGATAACTGCTACCATCCCTTCATTGGCTAAAAGGCGTCTAAATTTGCTATAGCATTCATGGGAAAATTATAGGACGGGTATATAACAGTACAACAAATGGCAACTTGATCTCATGAGATCCAACTAAAGATCTATAAATGTTAAATGAGTGAGTGTAAACTGTAAACATGTACACCTTCTCCATGTACAGTATCCCACAAATAGTGAGTGTTCTCCTCATACTTCAGCAAGTATTTATTATAATACATCTTCTCAAGGGACGGTAATATAGAAATGAAACTTGGATAGACTTTAGAGTTGTGTCTAACATCCACAAACTCCAGCATGTCAGTGTGTTGACATCAAGCAGAGAGAACTTTTATTTATTGTTTTTAAATGTGCTTCTCTCTGACAGCGTGTTGTGGGTTTGACGCTAGTATCGGGTCTTTGTAGGGTTTCTGGGGAAAGTACAATTGTTGCGCAAACAATACGAGAAAGGGGAAAAAAGTTGACATTAAACACAGCAAGACCAGTTCTGCTCACCTACACTTTGGTCAAGTTTTCTTTGGCTTTTTATGGTGTGACGGCTTTTTTCTTGTGGAGTTTCCCAGCACTCCATGGATTGTGTTGTTGTTTTTAATCTTTTGAGGCTTCTACTCAAAAAGCTGTTTCTTCATTTTACAGAATGGCTTTATTTGCCTCGTTTTATTACTTGGGCAACACCTTCTGCCGGATTCATAGCTGCAGCAGTCTTTTCCCGCTGCAGTTACCACTATCAAACCTCTTTATTTTTAAGTTACCATTAAAAAAAACTAATTATTTACAATGCGGATATGCAGAGGAGCGAATGTCGAACGGCAAGTAGGTGGCGATCTACTTTACAGACTATATGGGTTGGCTTTTACTCAGATGCCGAGCCCTCAAGAATGTTTGTTTGTGTTGTCTTAAGAAGAATTAAGGCTGTGGTGTTGTGTGTCGCTATGGTACACTGACCTCAGCTGATCTTTCGCCACCATCACTCTCTCCCACATCCCATCATTCCAGTCTGACTGCTTCTTAACCGACACTGCCTCCAGACAGAAAGAGGCCATGATATAGATGGAGAATGAGAAAGGAATGAAACGCCACACAATGAAATGAGGTTGGTTTTTGGCCACAGCATTAGGTATGCCTACACAATCTCGTGCCATCCAGTTGGTGAGCTGTACTGACATATATAATAACGCAACTTGAAATATTACAAACACCATCCAGTGAACTGGATAGAAAGTGCATGACGTTTGTGTATTGCGTTAAAACGGGTGTCCAAACTTTGTCCACCATGGCCACATTTGGGTCAGTCTCCTGAAAGGGGTACCAGAGATGGTGCCGTCCCTACAAGGGGCCTTACACGCAGCCTACAATGATTTGTAGCTATAACCAAATAAAAAAAATATACTGCAAACGCACTGAATCAACAGGGGAAACAGTGTTGAATATTTTCTTCGTGTCTGTTGTGTACAAAACACGATCTGGCGCCAATGTCAGCCCGTTTGCACATCGCCATATTGTGACATGCAAGTGTGTCGCAAAGACGATGAAATGAACAATACAAAACGGTGGAACTTATGTTCCAGCTGCTGTGATTTCTGAAGTACTTTATTTTATTATGTAAATTGGCTAGAAAATAACATTCAGTTTTGCTTGCTATGTCACGTTTTGGTTCCCCTTTCAGGAAACTGACCCATATATAAAAAGTGAACTATGCGGGGACAAGGTTGGTATTCCTCATTTTATGATCATTAAACACTATAAAACCACAGGTCAAAAGGTGTTAAGTAGTTATATTATTTCATGAATAAACTTTGTATGTCTAATTTTATTTTGGAATATGGCACAGACCAATGAAAAACAAGCTAGATACAGCGGCAAAACTCCCGAGCCACATTTTGGACACCCTTGCCTTAAAATGTCTCAATGTTTCTTCTTTAGAGGGAGTTTTGCTTGCCTCGCTCACCAAAATGCACGCTCATGTGGGGCTCACTTGGTTTTCTTGGTTGGTATCAGGTAGTTTTAGACCTGGTCCATGTGTGACGTGCCTTCGGATAACCTCTGTTCTGAATTGGAGCAGACTCATGGAATCAACACATGGAATGACCAGGAGCCAATTAAGATGCGGAGATGATGTGGCGTGCAGAATTTTGGACATCCATCCAGTTTTAGGACCGTTTGTCCTCATAGGGTCACGGGTCCGAGCTGACTGGTCACCAGTCATTCACGGGGCACATGTACACACGTTTAACGGGAGCTGGTTTGGTATTGTTTCTTTGTCTTTCAGTCTCCTATTGTTTAACTAAAGGTCATTGAATAAAAAAAACAAAGCTAGTGGTGACCAACGACTTTTGCACAGCACTGCATGTGGGGGCAGAGTGAACTCCCATCGCTGCGTTCGAGTTGCTTACGCCCACTGAGTGTATTGTGCATGTTGTGAAGTGAACTGCACTCAGCTTGTCTCTGCGGAGGCTTGTTAAGTGGAACATTTCAAGGCATATCTCTGATTTCACAAACTATCAGTCTCTAATACGTGTTTCTGGAAGTCTGAGGAGTCAGTATGTTTACGCTTTGGACAAATCTTCCGCAATCTGAGACAGCGCTGTGTTTAAGGACCAGAGGATGGAAAGACTCAGGATCGTTGTTGTTTTTTTAATATATCGTATAGACAAGACAGTAGGTGTGGGACAGAGACGGGAGGGGGAAGATGGAGATTAGCCCAGTTCCTCAGGTCATGGAGGATGTCTGCATGACATTAGATAGAAACATGATGGAGACACCTAAAAGGGATTGTATTGTTGTTTCTCCAAATCTGGCTGAAAAGGGAGGGGTGAATCCGAGGCTAGGCGGCTCTGATGCAGAAGCAATGCTGCTAACACAGTCACTAATGAACTCTAAAGGGGGTCTTATGAATGAATAAAGCAGATTTGGGAAGCTTTTAGCCAGTCTGATCCTATCATCCTATCATAGCTCATTTGGAGCAGCTATCCATATTCTCCACAGAGTTAATGCATCCCATCCCTTAATCTATCAGAAGGAATTACACTGATGCACTTACTTGTTGTTGCTTTAATAAGCACTGACCTACCAAGCGGGAGCTAGCAAATGAATGTGTGGATCATTTTTCATTTTTTTTTTTTTTTACTTCAGCTCCATTACTGCATCATCTTCCTCCCAGTCAAAGTCACCATCTGCCTGGTCACAGATGCAGACTTTAGCAAACAAACAAGAGCGAGAATTCATTGTGTTTGGGGGGGGGGCAGCCATTGCTTCATGATTACTTGTGTTGTTCATTTCACAGTTTAGCATCGGAGAACACAATGTGAAGCCACGCCCACGTGAATATGGATATTTAAGAAAGTGCATGTTTTTAAGTGTGTTTTGGTCTCTCGTCCAAACGCAAAAAAAGATTTTTGTCCTTAAAAACTTGACTTTTGGCAACCCCTGATCTAGTAGAAACCAATAAAAATGCCAATAAAAATAAAAACACTGATGTGCATGCCTGGTCAGTACTTGGTGAGGTTACATCATGTCTTAAAAAAAAACTACAAAAATAAGGACAAAACCCTACTTCTTCAGCAACACAGGCCTCTGGTCCGCCATTGTTGTCCGCATACCCAGAATAAACATTTTAAATGAGTGTTGTTTTCCACTATAAGGCAATTTTTCAATGTTCTGAAAACTCAAACAAGAAAAGTAACTGCCTCAGAAAAAGGGAAACCCCTATTAAGAGAGGTACGGCTGTGTTGCAAATTGAATTAGGGCTGTAACTGGTCATTATTTTCTAAGTCGATTACTCTGAAGCTTGTTGTTTCGAACTTAATTTTAATCAAGTAATCGTTTCGGCCCTAGATGGACCAAATCAATGTGAACCAAACATGTGGTTTGGTCCGAAACAGATCAGAAAAGAGGCAAAAATGTTGATGTGTGTGAATATTAATTGGATAAATTGGAACAACAATTAATCGATTAATCATTGACTAATTTTTGACGTTTTAAATTGAAGACTTCACTTCAATATGTACACTGTGTACTTAGTTCGTGAGGGCGGCGCTAATTTGGACAGTGTAGTGCTGTGCCAAATTGGTGACTGTGGTTGCGCATTTACCGAAAATGACTACCGCAATATTTATCCGCTTCCTGGTCTTCTTCTGTTCGTTTTAATTGTGAAATGCAACCACTCGAGTTAGTCCCTCCCATTTCACTACTTAGCCAAGGTGGCGATGATTATTATCCTAACAGCCACTTGGTTCTATTGGTACCACTCATACCGTTATGTAACTATACAGTATATTCATGTGGAAGTCAACAATAACGCTTGGTAGAAGCCAAGCGTTCATTTTAACAGTAAGGTTGATTGAGTGTTTTAAAGGTTTATTAGAGTATTAGTTCACACAATGCTTAATGAGCTTATGCATACAAGATAAATCATAGAGACGAGCGCAATGCGAGGGACTTTGCACAGTTTGAAGCATTTCAACCAGTTATCTGTTTTACAGATGTTAAGTCTTTGGGGAAATGTCCTGTAGGGCAGTGCGGCATGTGGTGACACCCTCCTTATAATTACAGTTTGGCACATTAGCATCAAAGCACACCGGTCTCCCTGGAACCATTAAAACTGCATCATCCTATTTTCTCTGTGAGAATCATTCATTACACTCAGTTAACAGGATGTTGACTGAGACTCCTTCTCCATAACAACCAATCGGACAATTTTGCATAGTCATACCGTCTAACCACTAAAGTCACCAACTTAAATAATAGCAGTGTAGAGAATTCCCCTAAAGTAGCACCAACCAAGAACTGTGTCTGTGACAGGAGATAATTATAGGATGCAAAGGAGGCGGGAATGAGGATTAACTGGGTTTCCTTACTGGGAGCACCGTCTAAAAATATCCATCATCTTCCTGCACTAGCTTGTGCTATTGATCCCATTTCTAAAGGCTTTTGAGGATGCAGCGTGACATCACTTAGATGAGTCATGTTTGCTTTCGGGTCTTATCAGACATGCACAGGAGGGGGCATGCTCATCAACACGGAAGATCTGCTGCAACATCTTGATTTTCTTGAGCTGTCAGTCTCCTGCCGCGAAAGAAATCAATAAAACTGCAGCATCCAGCAATTTTCCTCGCTGGCCACAGTTTGTGCTAAGGTTGAGCTGGATTTGGAAACACATGAAAAGATCTGCTGCTACAAATCCGAAATTGTATAGTTGCATTGAATTTTCCAGACAAATTTAGCTTGTTCTGTGTCATTGCACGCACACAAAAGAGGACGGACTACTTGGTAGATTTGCCTACATTCTGTTTACTGGATAATCGTGCTGATTACAGCACATCTGTACTCTTTGTCCAGGCTGTTCACACATGGTGGTGCACACAAAAGCAATGAGCTGCTACACAAAGTGAGCAGCAGGGAGAGAGAGAGAGAGAGAGAGAGCGGGATGGAGTCTACAGCCAACATTTCGGAGACCAACCTAAGCACACGTTATGTACATATTTTAGCCCGCAGCTTTCCTCCACCTAAGCAAAAACTGTCCACTCATCACATCCCTCACTTTTTTCATTATAACCGAATTGCATGACCTCAGCTGTGCAACTTTGAACTCATCATTTGCTGCTTGTGCCTCATACCTGAGGTGGGGAGCAGGGACCCGTTGGAGGCCGATCTCCGGAGGATCCTCAGGCCGTCGCTCCAGGATCGGGACTTGGGCAGCCTCTTCAAAAGTCGTCCCAGCCGCTTCGACACCTGCCCAAAGCAGGCGCTACCAGCCTCCACCTCCGAATCCCCCCTCACCTCCTCCAGACGCAGAGACACCTGCCCCAGGAATGTTCTGCCCACCCTGACACCGTCAACATCTCCGGATCTGCCCCCCACCCCTGCATCCCTGTCCCTTGCTTCCTGCCCCTGTGCTATCTGTGCCATGGATGGAGCATGGCGGCACCATCCGGAGGGCACCGTCCCGTAACCCTCGCTGGCCCTTCTCTGCGGCCTGCCCCTGCCCGCCTGGGGGCTGCCCCAACGCCGCCAACCCCCCCACTGTCCCCCTCTGCCATCCCAACGCAGCCACTCTGCCACCGGTGCCACGCTCCGAATAAAGAGCCCCCTCTGCGCTCGCTCTGCCACCCCTCCAGCGGTACTCCTCACCCCCTCAAATGCTCTCTCGCCTCCCTCTCTAGCCTTCTCATGCAGCTCGGAACTCCTCTGCTCACGTCTGTGGGCCCTGAGGGGACACTTCTTGCTCTGTGGTCTGGTTACTGTGATATCAATGTTCCTCTCTCGGTCTGTACTGCAGCACCCATTCTCTGCAGTGCCGAGCAGCCGGCTTAAAGAGACAGACACCCCCACATGTGATCTCAGCTTCGCTGTAAACCACCTCTCTTTCTCTCGCAGCAGCAAGAGCTTTCACCTTTTTGCTTGCTGCTTTATTCTGTAAGAATCAGTCAGTCCCTTGGAATGAACCATGGTTTCATGTCACATGAAGCATTGGCGACATAGTCAAGGTTACAATGACACCTCTAAAGTTGTCTGAGGTCTTACGATTCCTAATACAACCAAAATATTCAGGAAATGCCTGCAACGTCTAAATGTTGATGATTTTCCTGTGTTTCTTTTATGATTATAAAGAAAGCCCCTAGGTAGCATGTTCTGCAGTCCCACTATCACCTACAACCAAGGGCAATCTAATTATAGAATCCTCCCTATTGAACCGAACAGAGTAAGTAGGCCCTACAGTCTTTTTGCTTGGAACAAATCCCTTATCTCCTAACCTCATCTTGTCATTTCCAATGTCAATCACAAGGATGGAAAGACTTTCATTCTGACAACATTCAGTGTTTTCTTTCCAACTGAAGGAATGTTTTCAAAAACGACATTCATCACAGGCCTGCCAGAAAGGCATCGACAAGATGGTTGTGAGCCATTGAACACAAGCTCCTTTTCGGGGGGGGGGGGGGGGGGGGGGGGGGGGGGGGGGTTCTTCCACTGTGAATGGAGCATTGTGGAGGACCAATGTGGAACAGACAAGAAGCTGGCTGGGACAAGGCTGGTACTGTCTAGACCAGGAGAGACCAAGGAAGGGATGAAGCAAAACAAAAACAAAAAAAACTTCAACAGCAAGTTTAGGTGCTGAATATATACTTGACTGCACTGTCAGACATGTACGCCAATTTGTTACGTGTAGGGATAATACCTGGACACCATGGCAACTCTTTGTACAAACGAGTACCACATAAAGTTAATGCCAATAGTTTTTAACATAACAATAGAGTGGAAGCTACAAGGATGGATGCCCTGAAGTCAATTTAGAATTCGACCAATTAATCAAGCTGCCATTAAGTAACTCATTGTTTTGCATTTTCTTTGGCTTTTGTGCACCATTCCAAAATGAAAGAGGCTCTACAAGGGATGCTAAGAAAAGAAGAACGTGAGAAAAAGATGAAGTAATTTCACATTCAACAGGAACTAAAAAAATAAGTTGTTTGGGGGAAGGAACCATTTCTGTTTTTCAAATAATTTCTGGTGTCTTTTTAAAATTTACTGTTGGTCAATTAAAAAATTTAAGTTAAATACAAACACTACTGTACATATACCCCGATTAAAGATTTATAGGTGGTAAATAGGGCCAGCATGGTTCTGTCAAAGCCTTAATTAAATACAAATCTGTCATCTGACTCCGTCTGCCATCCCTGTAATCCCAGTCTCTCCATCCATCAGACATAATCCCAGCCAGGAGACACACACAGCAGGGATTAAACTGGCTGCCATTCCAACATTACTTCCTCTCCCAGCCTATACTGTACATATACAGTATCTGACAAAAGTGAGTTCACATTTCAGCAAGCATTGTTATTACAGTATACTGTATCTTCTGAAAGGACAAAGCGGTCTTGGGCTGAATGAGTGCTGCCAAGCACTGGGGAGCTGCGGTTCACTGAGGGAAACACAACTGATGACTGCCAAAGAAGCTATAGACACGAGGAACAATCAAAGTTTCATTTTCAGTTTCATAAGCACTTTTTTGCCTGCTACTGGAAATCCTATCATACATAGAGAGATAGAGAGGGGGTGGGGGCGTAAATTGAATACAGGCAGATGGAGTGAAGGGATACAACAAAACAAAGACATGCACAATGATTGTTTAGGGTTGCAACAACTCCCTAGTCTTGACTCCCTGTTATTTCATGGGTGTAGTCGAAAGCCGATCTTGCATGCATGTGCAGTTCTATTTCGGTTTCACTTGTACCCACAAAGACACCCAGAAATGCCGACATATATGTTCCTGAAAAGTTTTCATGGTGCTACACATTCACCTCTGATGTTTTGTTGAGAAAACTTGAGTAGGCTGTTTTTTTTTTCTTTGGTTCAGCTGCTTCTCGGATTTAAAACTAAAGAGAACTTTTCATTTGTTCCCAAGAAACTCATGACCGACTGTAATCGCTGCTCTCGCTTCACTGGGTGGCCTCTTGCAGATAGAACATTAAATCAGACAGCCCTGCAGTGCTGCACGCACTAGCTAGGCTTTGCTCGCCTACATTGCACCACTCGTGTCGCTTTACACTCCTTTTTGTCATCATCATCTTTTTTTCTCCAACTTCTTTTCAGCCACAAACACACACATTGCTTGCACGCATTGTCATTAAAGAAGTCCACGTGTATGTCCATCTATCTATCTATCCGCCATGCCGCTTATCCTCACTGGGGTCACGGGTATGCTGGAACCTATCCCAGCTGACTAACGGCGAGAGGCGGGCTACACCCTGGACTGGTCTCCAGCCAATCGCAGGCACGTGTATGTCCACTAAAGCCAATCAAACGTTGACCCAATTGGCTTGAGTCAAGGCAGTACAGGTGGGAATGATGTCAACACCAACATCATGTGACCCCAGAATAAAACAACACTGGAAACAATTTGTGTTTCTGGAATGCAAAACAACAAACTCATTACTCAAGACGACAGAACAAAACCACTTTTTCCCCCCTTTTCTCTTTAAACAAGGGCCGTAAATCCCACTATGAGAACAAGGAGGCAAAGCTGCGAGGACAAGATAATGAGCTTTTCTGTTGGCTGCAAAATGTCTGGTAACAACAACTCACTACTTCGTTATCCATCATAAGATTAAGCTACAGTGCACATGCAGCAATGCAGGTCATGGACATGGCAACAAACCCATCATTTTCCAACAAAACACACACACAGAATGCAATACTCACTTTGACACTGGAGGGCCTGTGCAGTGATCTGGCGGCTGCATGCGTCACACCAGTCCTGGGTAACGGCCTTAGCATAGAACCTGTGTCCCTCTCCCCTCTCGGCCCCCAGCTTGTGTTCTGACCCCTGCGGGAAGATGGCCCAAGCCTCTCGGCGGGGAGGCTCCGTGCGTACCAACCTCACCACTCCGGTCCTTCCCTGTGTGAGGCGCTCCAGTGGAAGACCCCTACTCTGCTGCTTGTTTGACACCGAGTTGGAGGCGGTCTGTTGCCCGCAGTCCCGTCCGCTTTTGAACAATTCCTGCTGTGCTGCAGGCGATGTGCTGATAGAGACATTGACGGTGGGACTCTGGAGGTAAGGCTCACTGTGACCACTACTACCAGCAGCCGCGTTGTGGTTCCGGTCAGTGGTGCAGTCCGTGATGACGAATCCGGGGTGGTCGTCTCTCCTTGTCGGAGAGCGCCAGTCGCAGCGCACACTGTCCTGCTGCCTGCCCCCGTCGGGGCTACGTGGCGAAACTCCTCGGCAGCCACCGGTAGGAATCCCGCTTTTCATAGCCGTGTCTCCCACTGGTCCCGCAGACAAACGGCACGTCCTGGCTTGCTCTAGACTGGCGGCAGAACTGCAATTCCCACCGCATCTCCTAAACATCATTTTCTCCCACGAAGACTTCCTCGGGAGGGTGATTTTCTTCCTGCCGCCGGCCGGTTTGAAGACCCGCAGGAGCGGCTCAGAGTCCAGTCTGTGCTGGGCCGGGTGCTGGCCCACCACACTCGCAGAAGCCATCGTGTCCCGTCCTGCGAATTGTGCGTGTGTTGTGCTGCTTTGATGTGTGTCAGTTGTGTTGTGCTCCGTGCCCTGAATGTCAACTCAGCTCACGCCTGACACCAGCGTGTCGCCGTGACGTCACCAGCTCCCTCCCTTGAAAGAGGAGAACGCGCTCTGATCTTCAAAGGACTTGACTTTGGAACGACTACTTATTGTTCACAAAGACAAACGGACGCCTTCTGTTTGTTTAAGTACTCTTAGAACAGTACACCAGCTGAACGACAGTACAACCAATAATAGTAATAATAAAATTGTCTGTGTTCAAGCCATCAAGTGCATCCAGAAAGTATTCAGATCCACTTTTTCCACATTTTCTTGTTAAAGCTTTTATTTTTCCTCTTTGCAGCATAGCTCTAGCCCCATCAGGTTGGATGGAGTCATTTTCAGATCTCTGTACAGATGTTCAATGTAGGGGTGTAACGACTCGTTTGACTATCGATTCGATTCGTTTCACGATTTGTGGTTGCCGATACGATTCAAGGACGACATTGGTTCATTTAGAACAGGCGCCGGGAGCCTTTTTGGCTCAGAAAGTCATGAAAGCCACATATTTTAAAATGGATTTCCGTGAGAGCCCTGTAATGTTTTTTTTAACATTGAATACAACTAAATATGTGCATTTTTAAGCAAGACCAACACTTTAAAAATGTAAGTCTCTGAATTTATACTTTTCAATAACGTTATACTGAAGCTAACCAATAATCAAATATTTCTTACCATAAATGCAACTTCTGGTGCCGCATGGTTTTGCACCGTACTCCGTGTCTTTCTTTCTTTTCACCATCTTCTTTGTCAAAAGGGGTTTGCTCTGCAGAATTAGCACGCTGACTATTGGATTAAAGGAGGGAAGTTCCCTTCTTGACCTCTCAATGACCCGGGTAGGCTACCGCATTATCCAGTAACAATCAAGTTTTGGTGTCTGACCCGGAAAATATCTCGAAAGGACAGCTGGCATTGGCTCGGCCACCCGCATTGCATTAGAAAATGGCTGGATGGATTAAAATACATTATTTTTCACACAGTGATTTCTGTAATGTTTTATTTTAAAATGTCAGCGAAAAAAAAAGAATTATTAAATGTTTGCAAGCTAGATGCAGTTGTCAAAAGAGTCACATCATAGGTTCCTTAAACCTGATTTAGAACGATATGGTTCCGAAAAGATTCAGTCACTTTTTAGCCAAAAATTCAACCAGTGTGACTGTGAAGTAAATGGTGTTCCTCGCTACATCGCTGTTCACCTTTCGCTGATTCACTGTTTCACGGATCTTTTAAAGTGCAATTTTGCATGTTTTTTTTTTTTTAACAGCATATGAACACGCATTGTGTTCTGCGTCCTTGTGGTGTATTAGAACTATCTATCGGTGCTCTGTTGTATGTGTCTGTTATTGTACTTACTACTGCTACCAGTAGAGGGTGTTGTATACTCATGTGAGAGTTGAAGATGTGTGTAGCTTCACCTGTCTCAGTATGTGTTTATGTGTCTGTACGAGCATATTAGGAACCCACAGTAGACAACAGCCGGCAGAGAGCTCTGTCCCATTGCCATTTTAAGAGAAAATGCTCAATACCCGCTTTTTAATATTACCTTGCAGAGCCGGCTAACTAGCTAAAATGTAATTTCAGGTGTTAAATTTCTAAATCGAGCAGGTAGCTCGGTGGTTCTTAGTATATGGTGTTCTTCAGTATAAAAATGAGCACTTTAAAGATTACAATGAGTGGCCCTTTCTGTACAAAATGAACTTTTCTGGTAGCAACACGTTTTTTTTTTGTTTACAATAAAATCTCAAAACACTGAATGTAAGGATCACTGATGTTAAAAATGTGACATGAGAAAAACAATTGAGTCATGGGCGGACAGTACGACATCACGGTCACATTTTCCTCTTTAAGCGGCACGAAACCACAGAAAACCTGAATGACATTTCAGACCGTCAGAGGCGTTCCGGGAAACTTGAGGGAACATTTAAAGTGTATTTACTTTCACTTTTCTTATGATATTACACAACTGACTACCAAATAGAGGTAAAGCTAACTACAGGTACTGTATGTGTAAAACAAAAAAGTAAAATAATCAGTATTAATGAAGCACCTTCAAAGCATACATTTTTGATCTTACGTTAAGAAAAAGATCCGGTAATTTCCCCACCTTTTCAGTCAGTACTCTAATTCTGTGGTTGAACTGTTAGTCATATGCAGATTACTGAATAAACACCCGTGACTACATGAAAAGGGCAAGAATACCAGAAAATGTACTTTTAAAGAAATTAGATGGAGAGGGGATGCTGCTGATTGATTGAATCACAGTTTGTACCTGGAGTGGACAATTCAATTAAAACATGGGATTGATAAACTGTTAAAAATTGACAAAAGGGTGCGAGGGGCAGGAAGCCTCTTCTACACACAGACAGTGAGATATTGTGTGTATGACTAATTCTATAAGGATGTATGCTCCTGATTGCGCAGCTCTTTGTAATTGGTTCTGACATTACAGTTTGATAGAACAAACCGTGTTAATGAGGTTTGTATTGAAGTGCTCGCTGGCAAAACACACACACATACATAACCCATCAGTGGCTCTGTCCCCCAACTGTGCATCTTATCTCTTAATTGGTTCCCATTCTGCTTTCTTCAGCTCCTTCTTGCAGCAGGCAGTCAATCAGCATCTGTTAATGAGACATTAAAACTAGCTGCCGGTCACAGTGTAGCAGGCCGGGACAAGCTCGGGTCTACAGCTGATGCAGAGTTCACTGCCCCGAGACTGCAGAAAAACAAGGACATACTGTAAAATGTGCTGGTATTCATTTTGTGGTGTGAAGTGAGTATTTAACAGACCTCTCAATAATGGCGTTGTTACACTGCAGTTCCCGGACAAGAATTTCCATTTCTTCCTTAAGGTGGTACATCCTAACAACAAAGAAGGATCTGTTTACAGGCCAACTGTCAGTGCACACACACGCACACAGACACACAAACCTGGACACCATTTCATCCTTGTCCCTGGGTGATACCTCCTGCTGCTTCTGTCCTGCTTTACTCGTCTGCAGTGTGACCAACATCCTGTCCAGAATCTGAGGTGGATGGATGACACACGTTACACTGAAACATTACTCACATTACTCAAACAACAACACCACCGCCACACAGTCAAGTCACACTGTAAAGAAGAAAACAAGTCAAAATATTACAAAAAAAAAAACATTGTAACATTATGAGAAAAAGTTGTGCAAAGAAAAAGGTTATGATGACACTGTGAGAGTATTAGCTGTGATACTAAACAAATAAAAGTTGTAATTTTACAAGAATGAAATCGTAGTATTACGAGCATAAAATGTGGAAATACACTCCTGATGAAAATTATAGACCAGTTGAAAAAATCTTTGGATCTTAAGGAGGATTAAGTAGAGCTTCAAAATGCAAAAAGAAGAAATGGAAGTGAGACAAAAATACATCTGAGTAAGCAAGTTATTGCACAAAACCATTAAACTCACATAGGCTGTTTATCAGCTGATCAAAAGTTTAAGATCAGAGTTAAAAAACAAAATCCCCCTGAAATAAAAAATAAAATGTTAAAAAAAAAAGGAGTCAGTAATGAGTAGCTGCATCATTCTTGTTAATCACCTCAAAAATTGATTCAGACACTTGAAGCCAGTGTTTCCAAGTGTCCCAGTGGAACACACAGGATGGTCCAAAAGAGTGACATTATTTGTCTGGAAGAAGTCCATTATGAGGCAGGCATTGTGAACTGTAGTGTTGTCCTGTTGAAAAACTCACTCATGAGGGATGCCCCCTGCAACATCTCCACATAGCCATTTGACGTTTCTGCACAACCTGAAGCTCCACTCTTCTAGGAAAGGAAAAAGCACCCCCGATCATGATGGCGCCCCCTCCACTGTGCGGTGTGGAAAACATCTCAGGTGGCATCTCCTTGGCATGCCAGTAACGCTGGAAGCCATCAGGCCCGTCAACGTTACATTTTTATAAAACTTTCGTGCACTTTTCAATGTCCCATGTTTGGTTTTGTCTTGGTTTGTCTTGTGCAAACTCCAAACAGGCAATTTTGTGGCGTTGAAAGACCTTTTTTGTTCTTAAAATCCTTCTCGAGCAGATGCATTCTGATGGTTATTGGAACGCACTCGTCACCAGTAATAAATTTAATTTGGGCAGAGGATCGTCCCATGTCTCGACGGACAACCAATTGAATCCTCCAGCTCATTTTTTTGGGTCGCCCACTTGACTTTTTTGTTCCACAACCCCCCTTTGCATCTTTCTCTTAAGTGTGGTGTGCTAGGCAGCATTATCTTCCAACAGTGTCTTCATATCATCCTGTAGAACCTTGACATCATTGCGTAGTGCTCTATTTTCCTCCTTACAATGCCCACCTTGTGAGTTCTTCCAGAGGAATAACGTTACTCTTTCGGACCATACTGCATGTTCCCCTGATCTAAATCCAATTGAGAACTTTTGGGGATGGATGATACATAACAGCAGTTCAGTTCAAGTCATCTTTGCCACCTGGAGCAACATTCCTGCTAGCTTCCTGGAAACACTGGCGTCAAGCATGCCCAAACCAATTTTTGAGGCGATTAACAAGAATAGCTACTCATTAACGAGTCCTTTTTTTGAACATTTTATTTCTATTTTAGGGGGGTTTCAGGTTTGTTTTTTTTAGGTATGCTTTTAAACTTTTGATCAGCTGATGGTTATTTGCAAAAAAATGCTCATTTTTTTGGGTCTCCCACTTGACTTTTTTGTTCCATAACCCCCCTTTGCATCTTTCTCTTAAGTGTGGTGTGCTAGGCAGCATTATCTTCCAACAGTGCCTTCATATCATCCTGTAGAACCTTGACATCATTGCGTAGTGCTCTATTTTCCTCCTTAAACTCCTCACGAACAGCGCGTAAGGCAGCATTATCATCTTGTAGTACCTTGCTATCATCTCGTAGTGCCTTGGTATCCTTGCGCAGTGCTCTATTTTCCTCCTTAAAGGTAGGGCTTCATCATGGATCTCCATGAGTTTTTTTGTTGAGGCTGATGTTCTGTGATTGTACATTTCCAATCTGTGTTATCAAGCCTCTTAGATCTTGCCTTATTTGTGTTACAGTTTCCTCTTGTGGCTCTCTCATCTCCCACTTCAAGGCGTGAAATAACATCAAATTATTTCTACAAGAAGTTCTTTGAATTCTGGATCTGGTTTTACAGTCGAGGTGCCATCCTCCTCATCCAACAGCCAGACTGGCCATGTTTCTGACTTTGGACCCGGATTTCCAGGCCCGGTATCAATTCGCTTTGTGTTTGGGATTATTGCCAGGAAACCACTTTAAACTTCAGCAGTTAGCCGGTTAGCTTGGCCTGCTAGCAGTTGTCAGCACTTGTTTAACTTGTTTATTTCAAAGAACCTGGACCTCTTGCCTGTCTGAGTTTAAATTGAGGGTGTCAGCAAGCTGTTCTGATCATGTGTTCCTGAAGTGTAGTCAGGAAAGCACCAGAATAGTTCAAAACTCAAGTATTGACAGCAGAGCTCTTGCCATGTACCTCCTTTCCCGTCCCAACTTTTTCCCCTTATACGGCACCACGGGCCAATAGCATCGTCATAATAAATGCAAAAATGTACACTTAATCTATGTGATCGGTATCATCTAATTTCACTCATGGCTGATCTGTATTGGAATCAGCAGCATAAAACCCTGATCGGAGCATCCCTACTAATTAGTGGATTATTATATGCCAAGTATCTAGAAAACAGCGGCTATGGTTCTTACGCTTGTGTGGAAATGTTTTACACTCACTTACTTATGACTTTTTTCTTAAAACACTAATGTTCTACCGCTCATTTACCTGCTAGAGTAGACATTCATTAGTACTGTATTCATGCAAAACTAAGTTCGCCTATGTTCGTGCTTCATTTTATATCTACAGTTTCAATCTCACTTTGTTCTGGTGCTGCTCAGTGATCTCCAGGTCAGCCAACAAGCCCGTGGAGAAGGACCTGAAGTACCGCAGATGGATCTGCATTTCTAGTAAAAGACTGAAAATGAAATAGATAGAATACATTTAATTCAGTTAAAGGAATAATAATGTTATTGGGGTCCAAGCGTGCTCTAACCTGCTCCATGTCCTGGTGGTGACCACGAGCTCCTTGTATCTTTGCACACAGTCATCTCTGAAGAGAGATTTCACTTGCTTGATGTACGAGCACAGGTGGATTCTGGGATAGATGAGAGAAGGATAAGCAGATTATAGGGCAACATTCTTCGGTTAGTTGAGTAGAGCAGCAGGTACAGTACGTGTGCCACATACTTCTCAAACTTATGTATTTGTTCATCATTATATGGCAACTCTGTGGAGAAAATAAGACATCAGGTGCAGCAAACATTGACACAGAACTGTGAAAGTTATGAGGAGATGTACACATACTGCCCGGGTGTTTGTCTTTATGGTAAAGTTGATGAATCGACATAATCTTCTGGAGGAGCATCTGCATTCTCTGACACCTGGGGCAGACAAAAATAGGTGGAAAAAAAAAATCACAAATATTACCAGGGTGAAGCAGTGTCTTGCTGCTTTTCTTGAGTACCTGTTCTCACTGGCCTGGGCTTCTGCTAGCTTGGCCTGCTCTATCTGTAAACGCTCCAGGCGGTTTTGAAAATCCTGGATGCCTGCAGCGTACATAGGCAGGTGCTCATTGACCTGCATGGACGGCAGCAACAAATTGTGTAGTGTTTAGTAGTACATTCTGTTCATTTTCCTTCTACACATTTTAAGTAATCCCATTTACGGTATACACAATGTTCCAGATCTGTGTTTTCAGTTGGAGGAAGGTAATGCAAGGCTAAGCTTGCTGGTGTCACTTACCTGCTGCAACCTGTCATTCTTATCAGCTGCATCCATGTTTTCGAAAGTCCGATGACCTCTTAACACATAACAAAAATTGGAACTTACATAAGGGTAAGGATAAATATACATTTTTGTAGTATTTATTTTTTTTTATGTATGCAACTGGACTCACAGGGTGATGATCCTGTGTTGCACATTGAGGCAGGACTTCAGTCTAATGCTGATCTTTGCAATACTCTGCATAGCTTCTCCACATTCCGTGCACAACCTCATCCTGAAAACAGTTATCATTATAGTTTTTAAACTAGAAAAATACGTTTGCTACAAAACACACAACCTGCGCAGCAGACATGGCATCTGTAAAGCTGAAGGTTAGCCCCTGCCTCGCCATAAATGTTTAACAGAGGCCTGCAGTTACGTAAATAAACACCCCAAGCCATCATATTAACAAATACGGTATATACAACTCGACCAATATGCGCAACAACTGTATGATCGAATATGATCTACACTCCTGATCAAAATTTCAAGACCAGAAATGGTCATAATTTACATTTTACACTGTTGGATATTAAGGAGGTTCTGAGTAGAGCTTCAAAATGCAAAAAGAAGAAATGGGAGTGAGACAAATAAAACATTTAGTCAGCAATTTATTGCCAACAACCATTAAAGTGAAACAGGCTGTTGATTAGCTGATCAAAGGTTTAAGACCACAGCCTTTAAATGCCAAAATCTTGGAAAAAATGTGGATTCAACGTCATTTTCTGTCAGGTATTCACACTGTCATGATCTCTTGATGGTAAAAAGGTAAAAAAAAGATTTCTCTCTTTGAACGCGGTCAGACTGTTGAGCTGCATAAGCAAGAAACTAAAAAATTCCAGTGGTAGACCCACAAAAGGTCACAGGCCCTGAGCTGGATGATTTGGTTTGTTTTTTTAGGTATGCTTTTAAACTTTTGATCAGCTGATGGTTGTTTGCAAAAAACTGCTTACTGAAAAATGGTTTTGATCTCACTCCCATTTCTTCTTTTTGCATTTTGAAGTTCTACTTAAAACCTCCTCAAGATCCAACAGTGCAAAATGTAAACTCTTGTACAAGAGCTCTAAGTGGACTGTTTGTTTTGGTTTGTTTGTCAGTCCTTTTGTTATTTAGCAAACTACTTCCATGTTCATGGATGGTTGAATAATGTAAGCTGTTATTAACAGGACAGACGTCTTGATTCTCTGGTGGAATTTTCCATTCATACCCTGTTAAACAGCCAAAAGTGAAAGTAACAACACAAGAGTGAGCCTCACATGTAACAGTAATATCCTTCCAGCAGAAGCTCTCTGTGTGAGTGCAGCAGCTGTACTATCCTGAGATACTGGTGTACCACTCCCACTATGACCTGCAATGGCATTAAAATGGGGACAGGTTGTGATGGACCGGAAGCTAAGCTAGAATGCATGGATTTTTAAGCAGTGATGCAAGAATGAAATCAATTATGGCAGTGGCACCTTGGAGAAGTTGTAGTCTGCCTTGACATCAAACTTGGAAGGGATGATTGGAATCTCTGCTACAAAAAAAAAAAAAAGACAGAGCAGATTTATTGGTACAGCAGAATGTACAGCAGACAGTATATATACAGTACAGTAAAATTTGTGTCATTTTCCTATGTTGTTGCATACGCATGATATTAGAATACGTGTCTCTTACGTTCTCTGAAGGGCAGGTTGCAGTCTGTTTCTGGCCTGTGACTGACCAGGATGAGGGGCCGGTCACGTGTCGTGTTAGGGAGGTTGACCACTTTCATGTTGCCCTCGAGTGGGAGTTCATGACCCAAGTAGAGCAGTTGTTGGTGTGGGACATCAATCCCAGTCTGCGATGCCACCTCCTCAAAGAAGACAGACACCCTGGGTATATTGACACGCAACAGCTATTGCTCTTGGCCTTTGTGGACGAATAGCTCTAAAATAACAGCTCTAAAATACTACGCCATAATTCAGCCTCACGTGTTGTAATGGTGTATGTAGACGCAGTGCGCCATAGCCTGCTGGAGAGCAAAGAGGTGCACTGGCTGCCGCTGTAGTATGTCAGTCGTGGCAGTGAAGAACTGGTCAAAGCCCCAACATCTCTCCTGATCCGCCTCAAGTATACCAGCAAGTACAGGAACAAGATGCATCCTGAGACCTCTGTGGCGACAGCCAGAGACACGCAGACAACCATAATTTATCCCACAAAACATCATCCAACAGTTGGTAAACATGTAGAGTTTGTCTATCAGAGCAATCATTTCTAACATGACTTTTAAGAAAAGCAAAAATATAAAAATTACAACTATATTGCAGTCTACTAATTTACTATACTGTAAGTTATGGGCTCCACACACGGGAGGCGATAAACAACCGCGATTGGCGGAACTCATCAGCAACACATAGCAAACCCGGCGACGAGCCGCTGTAGCCAGCTACACCGGTGAGCGACGCACTCACAGCCAGAGCGAATTATGACTCTCCCACGGTTTTGATTGGCTGTCAGCTGTGGAGGGAAATTGGGGGTATCAAAGTAGTTCAGGAGGAGGAAAAAGCGGCCGGTGTTGATCGAGTACTCTTGCTAGTACCGGATCTTGCTAGTATTGAAGATAAGCTTACATAAATGTTAGTGCCAATTAATGTAAACTTACCTGCTATGTTTACTCTGGCGCCAACTAGTTCCCAAGCCGCTGCTTTTTTCTTTATATCGCTATGACCTTTTTTTTAGAAATGTCAAATAGCTTCGGGAAATCTGACATGGTAGGTATTATTTTTTCCTCCATGTCTACCTGCGAGAGTGTACTGATTAGCATCCTGTCCGCTCATTGGTTGATCAGTGAAACTCCCGCTGATTGGTCCTCGTCTGGGCGACGGCGGTGAAAAGTTGAACATTTTTCAACTTTCTGGCATCGCGCCGCAAGCCAGATGACATGCGCAAGCACAAAACTTAACACGCACGAATTTCACTTGTTGCTTGGCTGGACGATGACTCGCGATAATCGCCCTGTCACACAGGTTCCATTGAAAATTAATGGACTAGAGGTGACATAGCCTCCCGTGTGTGGCGCCCATTACAGTCAGCACTAAAGAGACTGTATGACTGACAAAAGGGCCCACTCCATTCATGCTGTTGTCCTATGGAACAAACACCCCAAGGTGCTGAAACCAATGCACAGAGTGAACCCTCTTCCTGCCTGTTTGGAGGTGAGAGACCAGGAAAACAGACATGCATGCACATGGCAATATATTAAGGTGAGCAAAATTATTGAGTTCATTTTCATTTATTGTGTGATTAATTAATTTATTTATTTATTATCGCCCCAGGCCTCGTGGCCACAAGATTTTTTTTTTTTCTGAACGAGAAATCTTTAATGTTAAGTTTTAATCTTGCGAGATCTTGTGACACCCCTAGTAATAACTGTAACACAATTGAAGAAAGACATATCATTTGTGTTCGTTAACACAAAATGTAACTTATATGTACACTAATGAATTTTGGTAGTGGACATGCAGCTATAGATGCTCTAAACCAGTGGTCACCAACCTTGTATTTCAATTATACATATTTATTTATGATTTATATTGTAGGAAGGTTTTCAAAGTAAATTAAAAAGTGATAAGTATTTAAAACTTTGTATTTAAATACAAAACTTGGAGTTATTGGTTGTTGATGTCAACATTTCAGCTTTTTCCTCATTGTGCCTTTTGTTCTATTTTTACCTTTTGTGCTGTTTTTTTAAATGTTATTTTGTTTCTTCAGTGATGTAATGACAAATTAGCCACGGTCCACAGATGGCCCCTCTGCTGCACGTTGGGTACACCTACTTTTGGGGATCTTCGTCGGGGTCGCACTTGTAGCATGGGCTCCATGCGCAAACTACAAATTTCTTTGGCTTTTTGGCTCAATGTCGTGGGCGAGCAAAGCGATGGTGGTTGAGGGGGGAGGGGCTGCCTTATAACAGTCAGTCCTAATGAGCAGCGGTTTTTGGAGGTGCACATGTATGGAGTTATATTTGTGCCTTAATTTTGAGGTAGCAAAGGCTGATTTTGAGCCGCAATGTGCAATGTTGCATGAGCAGGCACATCGCTGCACGCTGTCACTCTCCTTGTCACTGCCTGCTGGTCCCTCTCTAAATAATATTCTCGTGATCGAACGGCAAAGTCTCAAAGATCGATGGGTTGGTGACCCATGCTCTAAACGCTTATGTTGTATCCATACAAACTCAGGAAGTTACATACTCTGACAGTTGGCAGCTGTGGGGTAGATGTGAACTCCACTCTATTGGTCCATTCTCAACCTGCTGTATTCCAGAAATGGCCCCTGCAGGTTTCTCTGTGGTGATTTTGTACCTGCACAACAATCCACACTAGTCAAGTCAAGCCAAGCCAGTGCAAGCGCAAGAAAGTGTTTCATCGGGGCTGTTTGAAAGCAAAGTTCAGGCCTTACATGGTTTGCTTGTCCCTACGGGGCCCTCTGTACGGTACAAAGGGGAGACTCCCCGTGGCAGCGTGGTAAAATGTTACACCCACGCTCCACAGGTCCACGCTCACGCCATAGGACTTCTGGTGAGGCTTACGGAGCACCGCACGCTCATACATGTCTGGGTGCTATATAGAAACATACACACTTACTTCAGAATGCATCATGTCATCCCATTGCACATATACACATGATATCGCTTTAAGTATCATTTAAGTATATCAATAGTTAACAATCAATTGTGTGCATTGTTGATTCAGTCTCAACTAGTTTGCTGTCTAAAGAAAAACAACATCAGTTATGGTAAGTTAAACTACATCTAAGTAGACATCTATGTACACAAATTGCATGAAAACAATTAATTGATGAGTAATCTTCACAATTAATTGATACAAGAACATTTAGTCAAATGCCCATCCCTTCTTTGTACAATTTCTGGTACATTTTTGGCTCATGTAACGACGTTCTGGAGCTTTGACCTTCTTATGTGACCATTCTTTTTAGTACAAAATGGACTTCGAATATTTTTCCTTTGAAATATACAGTATACAGCATCTGTAGTGGTATAATTGAACACAGTCTATGCATTAATTATTAAAGACACTGGAGGGCGCAATAGTAAAGGCTTAAAGATGGTTGAAACTGAATTTTAAACCATGATGTTGACTGGAAAATTGTAACATTTGTAACAATGCTTATTCCAACTAATCTGAACTCTTATCTGGTACATTCAGATCACCAAAAATCGGGCCTTTAATTTGATGGCTTACCAGATATTCTTCAGTGCCATAGATGGACACAAATTTCTCGTCATCCTCCAACTCTCGCGCTGCTCCAAAGTCCGTCAGCTTATAGACAGACCTGCCGTCATCTCCTGTCTGACGCATAATGTTGCCTGGTTTAATATCCCGGTGTACCACACCGTTCTCTCGTAGGTGGTTCATTCCCTGCACTAAATAGAATGGAAGAATATAATGTTAAATACAGGCAACACTCCCCTAATAATAATAATAATAATAATAATGAAAATACAGTGGAAGCTCAAAATCTTTCAAAACGTCAGCTTAGTGAGTCTCATAACTCCACATCTGTGTTGAACTTGTAACTTTTTTTTTGTGAAGAGTACCAATGACGGCAAAGAGGAAAAATATAAGCGTGGAACCATAAATATAACTTACGGCGAACTGACGCTGTTTATTAAAAAATATTTGTATTTGACATCCTCCTACCAACACACTGCAACACGTTGAGAAACTCGGTCTCAGGCAGGCCAAAGGCATTTTCTGGCTCCTCAAGCAAACTGAGCAAACTTCCTCCAGAGCAATATTCCATCACGAGCACCTTCTGTTTGGTGGGCAACTACAAAAGACAAAAGGTCAGAGCACACATACGTTGGCGATTGTTTATTTTCTTCCTGCATTAATGGTGGCTTTACCTCCTCCACAGCGTAAAGCCTGACGATGTTCCTGTGGCTGAGCTTCCGGAGCATGTCAAACTCCCTCATCTGGACCTCGTGAGTGCGGTTGTAGCTCGCCATGTTGAACACCTTGACGGCTACTAACTCGCCCGTCCTCTGACCATACATGATAAACACAATAACAACAAAAATGGAGCTCAAAGCATTTTGTGTCTCGCTGTGGAAAATGATAAGATCTGTTGTGATTGTTACCTTATTTCGAGCCTTGAAGACATAGGCAGTTGCCCCTTGACCCAGGACATCCTGTAAGGACCACAGGTAGCTGGGGGTGCTGGCTGTCATCCCTGACACAATGACATTAGTTTCCTGTTGTTAAAGACCTCACTTGTATACATTTACAAAAATACATTAGCTTCAACGATGATTTTCCTGAGGCAGATGTCACATTACGAATCAATAGTAAGTTGTCCATTATCTTAGCAGTAAAATGAAGTTTAATTCACGTTCCTTTAAAATAACATAGCATCGTACCTCTCCGGAGTTTCAGCACTGGTACACAGATTTCACTGGATTGCCCACAAAATGCGCATTTATTTAGATGTTTACACAAATAATAGTATGGCGTCCACGTAAAACCAAAACTGCCCGGAGCCGGAGAAAACACACCTGAGGAGGAACGTTTTATAAGGAGGTAGAAAGAGGAAGGACGACCGGTTGTTGACGCTTCCCTTTTCCTCAAGTTATCCCACCACTCCAACACTCTTCAAACTCGTTTGAAGAAGGCAGCCTTGACCTGACGCATGGAGGAAGTGAGCTGCTGCGGTTAGACATTTTCATTGCGGAAACGGAACAAAATGTGAAAATATAAGTCTCAAACCGTGACACTGCGTCCATAAGTTGTGTTCATCTTCTGGAACATTTTGTCTCCCCTTAAGTGAACTTCATGAAGTAAAGGAAGTGAAGTTCTATTTTGTTTGTCTCCAAGTTCGCCCCATATTGATCACGTGACATGGCTATTTTTTCCGCCCTTCTCAGACAACTTTATTAATCATTGCATAAGGGTCAGTAAATGAAAATGGTGTTCAACTCTATCATCACGTCACAAATACATACTTCTCGGAGCTTCATTTTTAAAAATTGATCAATCGGGGCTCATTAGAGAGGCAACTCTGCTTCACGAGAGGTGGCTTCTGGGAGTTGTAGTATTTGGCTACCTAAACAGTTATGGACCACGACCGTGGAGCTTTCTCGGCCACTGTAGGTCACAAATCTAACTTGTTTTAAAAACGCTGTTACACACAATAACATTAGATTTGTACTTAACTTATTAATACACTTACATATAGCGTTGTACCTCAGAGTTTACTTGGCTGTGACGCCGATGCATCAGTTACCTTGTGGTAAACGGTGACACGAATCAAAATGATTCATTGATATTTGTGCTATTTAAAAAGCGTCCATATATTTTCTCTACCTGTTGCTCTCATTAGGGTCTTTGGTGGAACCGATACCAGCTGACTCCGGGAGAGGGGCGGGGCCCAACCTGGATGGGTCACCTGTCAATCACAGGACACGTACAGACAAACAACCATTCACACTCACATTCGCACCTAAGGACAATTTAGATTCTCCATTTAACCCAACATGAATGTTTTTGGACTGTGGGAGGAAGCCGGAGTACCCGGAGAAAACCCACGCACGCACGGGGAGAACACAGAGATTCTAACCCGGACCTCCAGGCTGTGAGGCAGTTGTACTAACCACCAGGCCACCATGCGCCGTTCATAACAATCAAAATGAGGATTGCTCAAGTCCAGGTTCATTATAGCAAGCAATGTTTAATAAAAAAAAGAAAAAAAAGAATCTACAACAAGAACTACACATGGAATTATATAAGGCCTATGTGATTAAACCACTATTGATATTACTGTACAATATTGTACCAAAAAAAAGAGTGTACCTCTGTAATGTACAACATTGTATATACAAAGTACATCTGAACACAGGTTTCGCCAGTAAAACAAAGACGACTATAAATAGATTTGACATTACAGTCTCTTTTTTTTTTGTCTTTTAGTTCAGCTGTTTCCAGAAAGGACACAAATGCATATTTGACAAATCTTGATAAATCACCCCCCACACACAGTTAGTCCACACGCAAAGCCAACTTGTTCAAGTGCAAGATAATTTGATTTGAGACAAACGCACCAACCACCCACAGCCACAGTCACAGTCCCAGTCCCTCCAGTTGTCATGATGAGGTAAGAGCAACACAAATACAAATAATATGCAATCATTATACAGAGGCTAAAAAAAACATGTACACAATTCAATACCTGGTAGAGGGAGTGTGATGCAGTGTCTATTTGAAAGAAATGGACAAATACCAAACAAGATCACCTGGGGAATTAGCACTTTTAGGAATTTGTGTCCTGATCTAGTTGCAAATCATCTGTTTAATGAAGCTACTCCCATAAAAGAATGGGTAGTTCTTTGGCCACTCGTCTAAAGGTGTTGTGGTTGTGTGTGACCTGTGTAGTGGAGTTTGTTGCGCGGAATCTTTCTAATAACAAGATTGACAATACATTGGTAATCATTGCGAACGATGGACTTTTTTTTTTGCCCCTTGCAATGGTGCATCCATCCATCCAAGCATGCTCCCATACATACAACCATACACCACCACAGTTACACATTGGACCATAAAACAGTAACAGTGAAAAAGAACAGGCAGAACAAAAGTTTGCTTAATAAGAAATTGGATGAGGTGGTTGGTTGTGCTTCTAGCTAAACACACTGGAAAAAAAGACCCTCCTCCGCTCCAGGCTTCCAGTTACCCTCATGATTAATAAACATACATAAACACCATTAGAACCATTAAACTCTTATTTACTGCAAGGTGTGAAGTTTAATTATATGAGCAAGCTGACTTTTTTTTTTTTTTATAGTAACCCTCCCGCCGGTATTGCAGATACATAAATGATGCTGTCAGCTGCTGTCTAATGGCCACAGCATGCAACCTGAAAGGTGTTTAGCTGCCACAAAACACCACATACACACACACATGTTGAAAATGTGTGTATACAGTCCAACATCACATGTACAAAAAAAATGCTGGCTTTCAGTGGTCCCCTGCACATAAGAAGAAGAGCTGCAGGAGAAAAGCAGCATAATGCCTCAAACTACCAGCTTTTATTATTGCTATATTTAGAATTGATCTTGATTCAAGAGTTTAGTGGCCCAAGCTCCTGTCGTGGCACGAACAGTAATAAACACAGATGAATAGATAAAGCTCTCGCGCGCACTCATATTTGGCCCCGTTTTTTCTTTTCTTTCTTTCAATCCAGAGTCCCATGGTTGAAGCAGCAAGACAGTGTGTTTCATATCACGAGAGCTTCAAAATTTCACAGTCTCTTCTTAGGAATCAAACAGTCCCATCCGGTAAAATTATACCAAAAAAAAGAAGAAGAATTAAACAGTGCTTATCCCTCACATAAATCTCTGTGTGAAGTCAAGCAACACTTCGGTCCCGCCCACTGAAAACTAGCTATTGTACGAAAGCTGCAAATGCTGATAGGTCAGCGTGTCCAACCTTGTTCCCTTGTGAAAGACGCACTTGTGTCATCTACAAACCCTCGTGACCTGTGAGTGCTACAGTGTGTAGTGAGTGAGGGAGTGTGAAGAACAAACTAAGTGCTAGAAGAGCTGTGATCAGATTCAAGCAGGGCTAGGAAGGAAAGACGTGCTAAGCCGGGCAGGATTTGTCATTAGACTGGGGTGGAGGTGGTGGAGGAGGGGTGTGCGGGAGGGAGTGTGTGTGCCCCACGGGCGGAGGAGGAGGTGTAGGGGGCACGGTGGATGTTGGGGACCCCATCGCTGGACTGCCACTCCCTCCGCCACTCTTTGGGAACACTACCGGCTTGGGCCTCGTTGCCGGCGGGCGCAGCTCTCTGAAGGAAGGGACGGATGAGGAGAGGGAAGAAGAGGACAGCGAAGGTGACGTGGCGGAGGGAAGGGGGCTCCTCGGCTGGCCCTTGGCGGCTCGGAAGGAGGAGGGTACGTCGCTAGCTGAGGAGGCGCTGCGCTGGAGCGGGTGGGCGTGTGAGGAGCCCCCCTCGCTGTCACGCAACAGGCGGGAGTGGAGTGGGCTGGAGGGTTCAGAGGTTCCCCCTCCTCCACCACTCACACCCTTCAGCTGCTCCAGTGTGTCGAGGACCACGTCGGGGGTGTGTTTGGAGGTGCTCTGTCGTTCCAACTCCCTGAGCTCACTCAGGGCGGAGCTCATAGCTGCCTCAATGTCCTGAAACACGAACAGGAAACACAAGTTAATACAACTTCAAACTTTAAGGTCATGCAAAAGTAAACTTCACTTTAAAGTCATGTGACATGATTTGTTGCAATGCAAAATTTGTGATTCGTTTGAGCCCCATATGCCAGTTACAGTAGTGAATACAAAATACAAACTAGAGGCTGACAGCATCCCGCCCCAGGACAGCCACACACATATTTAGGAAACTATCAATACCTGGTGAGATTACCATAATGCCTCAAATCCTCAAATTGTTTGATAATACGCAGTCAAACGTTTTCATACGCTCATCATAAAACTGTTCTTTCTCCAGTGCCAAATGGTTATTCAACAATATCCAACATCTCCAATAGTTTTTAAAAACAACAATTGGGTGTACAAGTCTGACTTTATTTGGGATTTTCTTCATGATAGTAATATACTTACAGGCTCCCACTAATACTTTGTGAAACGTCCCTGAGCAAGTTTCACCTCAAGACTGGATTTTTATAGCCATCAACAAGCTGCTTCTTGTTTTTAAACATCTTTGAAAAGGCCACAATGAATATGACTTT
Source organism: Dunckerocampus dactyliophorus (assembly GCF_027744805.1). Classification (NCBI taxonomy): domain Eukaryota; kingdom Metazoa; phylum Chordata; class Actinopteri; order Syngnathiformes; family Syngnathidae; genus Dunckerocampus; species Dunckerocampus dactyliophorus. The sequence goes on along the minus strand of NC_072826.1, from coordinate 11,194,348 downwards.
CACACCCATCGTGGGTGTATGTAAACTGACCACAACTGTACCTAGGATTTAAAAAAATGCATGGTTAGACTACCACAATGTATCCCACCAGGTATCTGGCAATTCTTTATAATGCTGTATGTATGTAATTGATGCCAGCTGGTGTAGCTGTGTGAAGGTATGTTGGTAAACATCACTCCCTGATGCGTTAAGAGTCACGCCGGACATGAAGTTGACGGCTTGGGCTTTTAACTCGATGGCTAGTGAGCTTAGGCGGAACACGGGGCCGGCTGGACCAGGCAGGTTACATCGGTGCCGTGACCCGGATGAGAGTGAGGTTCTGGGGCGTGGGTATAACGGGTATATTGGTAAACATCACCCCCGACATCGAGTTGACAGCTCTGGCTTTTAGCTTGACACTTGGTGCTCTCAACTCACCCTGGTTCAAGCCCTGGTGGAAAATTGTTAACCGTATTTTGAATTACAATGAGGAAAAAAAAACCTATTTTTGTCTGTAGTGTTTGTTGTACTGTAGTGACCTTTGTTATTCTCTGTACTATATACAGCAGGCTATATAACGTATACTAGAAATAAGAACAGTGGTCAATGGTACTGGAGCGCACCTGTGAGCTGTGCTCCATCTGTGCTATGACCTCAGGTTCCAGAGGTCTGTGGTTGCTGAAGCTCTTGGAGCGTCCTGCTGGAGTTGTTTTCCGCAGCTGAGGGCTCTCCACCTCAAGAGTTCATGAACACATTATTCATTAATCCCTTCATTGGATGAATGAATTTAAAGATAAGAAGCTAAAAGTCACGGTACTTTGGTCTTCAGCGAGGAGTGGCGTGTGATGGAGTTGAGGATGCTGTGAGCACTAACAGGACGTTTGTCAGTAGACTCTTTTGCCAGAGCTCCGCCAACAGGTAGAGATGCAGTCCTCACACCTCCACTGGCTCCTGGGCTATCGCTATCTGAGCTTCGGAATGTTCTTCTGATGTTCCCAGACTCTGGACGCTTCCTCATCCTGGATGAGGGAAATATTTTTCTGTGATTAATTGTTTCCACAAAGAATTAACACTGAGTTTGTGTGCGCTTCTAGAACGTACTGCCGCCGTACTTGCGTGTGAGACTTACTTGTTCAGGTTGGCCAGGTAGATGTCAGCCACGTGAGCTCCAGTGGGTGACGCAGCACTTCCTCGAGTGGAAACCCTCTCCTCTAGCTGGTCTCTGTTGTCCACATCAGGTTTTGGGCTGCCTCGACCTCCATCAGTCCTATAAAACAACAACTGCTTATATGACATCAACAAAGTCATAAGGGTTTCTTTAGAACTTTTACTCCAATTAGTGATGAATTACTGTACAAAAAAGTAACTAAATGTAAAAAGTTTGGCTCTTTGTGTGGGAAAGTCAATAAAACAGGCCAGTAATGGGCTTTTTGTGCATTAAAGCTGACAAAGTATTCCTCTTGAGCCAATGGAGCACTAAACTGCTTAGCAGCTCAACAGCAATTAGCCACAACTGGAGTCTCCCTCTGCGGTTGGTGTGGGTCGTCAGCACAGTGTATGTCATGAAGTAGCACTGCCCTACATACTTCAGGTGATGTTGATTTGCTGATTGAGCAAAGGGGATTTCCAAAGGACACTAGCACGTTCTTGAGGGGACGTAATGGTGAGTGTACACATCTTACATGTCCTGGACCACAATATACTGATGTGGCACCAGTCCGTCCACTCCATTGTGTCTCCCTTCCCACCAGTCATCAGACGCTCGCTGGTACAGAAGCAAAGAGGCACCCTTCTTGAAGGACAGCTCTCGACTGGTGCGGCCGGAATAGTCGAACCGAGCAATGGCTTCAACTGGGTCGGACTCTGAAACAGCCAAGGTGCCTGAGGTTGAGAGGATGGTGGACAGAGACAGGAAGTGACAGAGTGGGCGGCCACAAATAAGAGAGGGAAAAAAAGCGATGCAGAGTAGGTTAGTGCTGCCGTGTTTGGTGTCGGCACATGTTAAAAATGTCCAAGCAGCGTAAACAGGCAGCATCATGTGAGCTGGTTGAAAAGCTTTCAGCCGCAAAGAGCTAGAAGACATCTCAAAAACTGGTGCCAGGAGAAATTCTGCTTCATTAAAAGCGTAAGTGTTTACGCACCATCTTCGCTGTTGTGGCGAACGGACACGGTGTCAGGTGCTGGCTCTTCCACAAGGGGGGGCTCACAGTGGGGACTGTCACTAGAATGAACAATGAGGACAGAGGAGGCTTGTCAGACTGTCTCCATGCATTACACGTCTTGCAGTCTGAGCTCATATTCACTGCCTCAGTCACATGAAGTCACATGTACCACACCATTTTATACCATATCTGTCTCACTTCAAGAAGAAGCCCCAAGCAATGACTGTGAATGACACTTTTGTAAAAAAAAAAAAAAAACCCAACAAAAAACACAAGTGTACTTCTGATTGGAGGACTGTCCTACAAGATGAAATCAACCAAATTAACTGCTCTTTAATCCAGGATGTCATGTAAATACATATATGAGGGCAACCATACCTCACATGAAAACAACATCCTTGCATTACCGGACCTGCCAACACGTAGGCATTTTTCATACTCTGCACGCATTTTGACCCTTGAAAGCCGGATTAGGCTCCTGTGTCAAGGCACCAGCGTAAGCTACACCGGCTCGCTCCTCCCCTGGCAAACCCTCTTGCGTAGCATCACGTGCACCTCCAAAAAATATCTAATCTCGTGTGATTGGTCGGCTTGTAGTACATTATTTCCTGTGTGTATCCGACTCGTTGAGAGTGCAACCAGCCCACCTCTACCAACTCCTCCGATTTCGGATCAACATTTGCAATAAAAATGACATTCCCCTTCTCTATTTAATTACCAACATTGGCTCACGAAAAGGAAGCTGACAGGCTGACTATTCAACAGTTGTGGTTTCTCACGGAGTTGATGTCACGTCACACATTCAACCCTGATTAAGAGTTCTAAAAGCAGGTGTGTCCAAAGTGCGGCCCAGGGGCAAAATAATTGTTAGAAATTAAACCCAAGAAAAAAACCCGCCTAGAAGAGGACCTCTTTTTTCAAGGCATGTTTTTTTTTTGTATTATTATTTTTTTTAAACAAAATCAAAGTGTTTTTTTCCCCAGTTACAACAAATCATTTACAACTGGTACCAATAAAAAATACATCATATTTCTTAGCTGCTCGGCAGCTGTTTGGTGACTCTGCTTCATTGATCGCCATTATCTTAAAATGAAGATCATCACTCCTCCTATGTGATTTGCTGCCTTTCTAACAACCTTTGAGACACTTTTTTGAGAAGGTGTCACGGTGAGTGACAGGAACAAAAGCTCTGACCCGCTTGGGGAGAAGTTGTCACCTGTTGGTTCGCATGTATAAACCTTTCAGACGTTTTTCTAACCCACCCAGAACAAAGTGCACATTTTGTTTGGACATTTTGAGGTACGGTGATGCTTATATGCCGCATTAAAACACTGGACATGTAGCACTTTTTGATGTGGTCTAACAGGAGTAAACATTTCCATGCACAAGTTTTGGAAAAACTAGTTTGCAAGCAGTTTGGTCTAGAAGTCATACATCAAAACTTTAGAAGCGCATTTCTGCTACTTACCAAATATACTACTGGAGGCATTTATAATAACTGCTGTTGTGGTTTGTTGTTACAGAAAAACTGTAAGTTGACCTCTGAATGTGTGCGTGAGCTGATGTGGTCAGGCGCTACTCTAATCTCCTGTGTGATGGAGCGTAAGCTGATCCTCGTGGCCCCCTGGCCCTGAAGAAAAGCTGAGGCGCCCCTCCAAATTATTACACTGTAGCTCTCAAAATCAGCCAACCGCCTCTTTCTGGCCTCATTGTTATCATCTCAAAGCTTCCTCTTGTCAGATAACAGTTGACATCCGTTGCCTTACTACTAGCTCTTACAAGTCAAGTTTGGAGCCACTCTCACTTTCTTTCAACCTTTTCCCCCACTCTGCTTTACCAGAAGTCATCACCAGCTCCAGGGATGGTGTAGATGGGGCCCTGAAGGTCCTGCAGTCTGGGGAAGATGGTGTCGTGGTGGATGATGATAGTTTTAATGAGTTCGTTGACATGTGCCTGGCAGGACACCTGGTCGTGGCCCTCAGGGACAGACATCAGGGTGGGGCCGAAACAGATGGCCAGGTTGTAGGGGTCCATCATGTTGTCCTCACTGTACTGAGACAGACTGGGTAGAAGAGAGTGGAGACAATGTGGGCATTACATCAATGTTAAAAATAATGAAAAGCACATAAGCAAAATCTCCCTCACCCTGCAGCAGTGAGCTCTGAATGCAGGTCTTTGTGTCTGTTAACGCTTCCACTTCATTTCTAAGTGTGTGTGTGTGTGTGTGTGTGTGTTGGAGTATGTGAGAAGAAGCAGGCTCATTTGGGTGCCTGTAAATCACCTGAATCAAAGAAGAAGCTCCCCTTCTGTCTCCACAAGACTGTCTAGAACCACTTTGTTTACTCAGGAGCCTCACATTACAGGTGTCCATTTAGCAAGTGTGACATGTGTAGGAGTTTAGGCAGGACTGATGCTTGAAACAAGGCTGTTTGTTTGCATTGCACTCTGTTAGTGTTTCAAAAAAAGTGCACAAAACCCCTGTGGCAGTAAAGGAGGGGGTCTTCCCAGTGACTTCCCTTTTGTCTTTTCAGAGAGTTTGACTTTACAGGGCCTGCAAGCCTGCAGCTCATCAAGACATTAAATATGATACTAGACTATAAAAATAAACCTACTAGAGGAAGGAGGGGGAAAAAAAATAAAAAAAGGAAATCTTTTGGTTCCCTGATGAATTGAGGACTGGAAATACTCCCGCTGTGGGTCCTGTTTGGCTTCGTCACGTCGGCTTAAAGGATGTTTACCTCATCCTGGTGATTATGAGACTATTTTTGCATTTTATTTAACAGTGTGAGCAGGACAATCTCAGCAGAAAGGATGTGCTTGGGGAAAGCTGCCGCAAGGAAGCACATCAGGCCCAGATGCCCATTGTATGAAATTTTAAATAATCTTGTTAATTCTGTTTTTTTTTTTACATGATGAAAAATGATTCCCCCCCTTCTAGCACCGGATGAGTCAAAGGAGTACATGTGTCCTGGTACTCACTGGTTGAGGAAGGCAAACAGGTATCTCATGATGATGAGAGTTTTGCTTGCCAAAGATTGCAGCACTTTCTTAATGTGGACAGCGCGCTCCTGGAGGCTCTCCATTGCTGAAACGTAACAGTGACGACACCCAAGAGATTAGTCACACAATGCAGCGCTAATAAACAAACCGAGCTCACAAAGACAAGAGGATGTGACTCTTACAGACACAGGATATGAGATCATGGAAGACTTCCTTTGGGAAAAGGGCGTGGTCCAGTCCTCTGAAGTAGAGCTTGAGGACACCAGCAATCGAGTCCATGTCGTGGTCATTCTGGTCCCCTGCCAACGGGTCTTCACCTGTAGCCGCAGAAGAAGTAGTACGATGTAAGCACATTACCAGCTCATATTTTCCATTTACTCATAAATGGAAAATTTACCTCGTTCAAATGCATTCTTGATATCATTGACCTCCACCTGAGAGCCTGAGACTCTAAAAATGCCCTCATGCTGCAGACCTACACAGATACAACCACACAGTTGCATATATTACACCCATTTATCATTCACTGCATTTGTTTATTCCAATACAACTTGGGTCAGAAGTGATCACATGACACAACAATACAACCAATCCGTGCACAGGGAAGGCAGCTGCTAAGCCTATCGCTTGTCAGATGAATTTTCTCACCATGGCGACTGATGAAGCGGATGCAGCTCTCGACCATCAGTGGAATGGCTTCACCTGATTCCTAAACAGTGGCAGAGCATTATTTTCATCAACAATTACCGTACTTTCAAATTGGGAAGACGGACAAGTAGCTGGCATGAGCCCCCCCCCCCAAAAAAAAACAACAGCTATCTTTCAAGCAGGACTGCATGTCTGTACATGCATCGGAGCACACATTTAGGAGGAAGAGGTACCCGACATGGGGAGGCTGCTGTTGCTAGGAGACTGTGCTTTTCCCTTTTGTTTGGGTTTGTTTGCATAAAACCATGCATGGTGAGGTCGATGGGTGTCTTACGCGTGAGAAAGAGACATATTTGTACCTGAATTGAATGGCAACTATGATTGAATTCATACAAATATCTAACATTACTGGAAGAAATACTGAGGGCTTTTTCCCTTTATGCTGTACTGTATATGACAAGGTGCCACAAGGGGGCGCTTCAGATTTGATTACCTTATTGCATACTGCACCAGTGTGACCATGTATTAACTGTATTCCAGATACAGACATCTGTGTGTAAGCTTTTAAATGTGTCTTTTCGTCTTATGTGTGGCTACAGTGTGAAAATATAAAAACAAAGCTACAGTGGTGCTCTCACAGAAACACACACACACTTATGTCAGATAATTACCTGTTTCCTTACTGCAGAGTTTCTCCGGCCACTATGAGAGACAGAGAGAGAGACAGAGAAATACAGAGAGAGAGAGAGAGAGAGAGAGAGAGAGCCCACTCTGTCATTAAGCCTCCAGAGTAATCCTATTTATAAACACCCAACTCTGGTAACACTTTATTTGTGCACATGGCCACATATGTTGAGAATATCTTTAAACAGTGACAGGGGAAATAATAGGCTTGCGTGCCAAGAAATTAAGTTGAAACCCAACTATGGCATATGGAGCTGTGATTGTGTACTTGTTTGTGTGTGTGTCTGTGTGTGTGTGTGTGTGTTTATGCACTTCCTTCCCTCGCCACACGTACCTGGCAAGGCAACAGTCAGTCTTCTGACCTAAAGGGGGGAGAAACAGGACGAGGGTGGGGGTCAGAGAGTAAGACAGTTATAGTAGAGTAGAAATGTGAGACAGGAGGACACAGTCTGTACACATACAAATGCTTTCCTGCTCAGCTGCGGAAATACTGACATTTCCTGAGGAAGAGACCCCCCGCCCCCCCCCACCCTCACCCCCGAGCACATCTGCAGCCACATATGGTCACTGTCGCGGTGACCTCCGCATACAGAACGTGTCTAAAAAGGTATGAAGGACACTCACTCTCTCCTATGGTCTTCTGAATGAGGTCATGCTTGGCCTCCAGCTTGGTGATCAGGTTCCTACCTTCAAGAAATTCCTTCAGCTTCTGCACGACACAAAAACACACAAAATTAGTGTGCCAAAGTTCAGGTCACATCAGCACACTTGCCCCAACCTGCCACTGACCGTGAAGTAGAACTGCTCCGTTTCCTGTTGGTTGGCACGCCTCTTGGCGAGGCTGGGCTTGCTCAGATAGGATTCACTGAATGTGGACTTGACAGACTCCATGCTGTTGCTGTGGTGGAAGCACTCGGACACGTCATAATCCTCCACTGTCACCATGTCCTGTATGGTGGACAGAGTGGCCTCCATGGTCTTCTTCACCTTATGAGCAACAGAAACAAAGAAGCAAGACTTAGATCTGCATCGAGAGATATACCTGAACATGTAAATTTGCGGGGGCTGTCGCCAACCTCTTCGTTCTCGATCTTTAGCGTGGAGAGACGGGACTGAAGCTGCTGACACCTCTGGAGAAGCTCACCTTCCAGTGGCTGCTGTGCACACACAACTCCCATCTACACCCCCACAAAGTCAGGTTTATTATTGCGGTTGTAGTTTGCAGTGGTACATCACAATCAGAATCAGCTTTATTCGCACACTAGGAATTTGACTCTGGTCTAACATCACTTACACATAAAGGAGACGAAGGAGAATACTACTATACATATTTACACAGAATATTATAGATAATTATAATTATGGTTTGGTATGGTACAATGATACAGGTTACAAAATCACAGTGTTACGTCCAGAACAGAATTAGAACAGCATTGCATCATGTTCCGTGCAACATTTTACCGTGTCTCCCATGTGCGACTGGAAGTCAAAGCGAGCTGGGGGGCAGAATACGTTGTTGTAGGTCTCCATCAGCTTCTGTTTGTCTCCATTGGGCTCCAAGCTTTCAGCTGCCCCCTCTAGTGTCTCCAAACCGGTGTGCTTGGACGTCTCCACGTTCTGTTCTGCGGACAAGTAGGTCCTCAAGGCACGGTGGAGGCTGGCGTGGTAGCCCAGGTCACAGCACTGCACACACACATAGTTACACATGTATGGTTAAAGGTAAGGTAAAAGGAGATAAATCATGTTGTGAGTGATTGAGCCCACGGTTTTCTCCTTGTCTTGACTTGTACTAGACTAAGGTTACAGTTGGGAGCAATGTCAAATGACAAACCCAGACCTGTCAACCTGCCACCAACCTGTATGAACAAGATGTGTTCTACAAGCCGGCCAATCACACAGCCTTTATGGTCCGCAAACACAATCCTTCTAAATAATAAAATATATGTGACTGAATATAACAGGGGTGTCCAAAGAGCAGCGCGGGAGCCATTAACGGCCCAATTTTTTAAATTTTATTTCATTTTTTTATATCAGCCCTCAGCACTTTCTAAAATAGAATAAACAATATATATATATATTTTTTTTACTAAAATAAAGATGAAATATCAGGAGAATAAAGTCATAATATTAAGACAAAAAATAGTAGAACGTTTAAATGTTAAAGTATGTTAAATATGTTATATATATTAAAATATGTATTTTTTTTTTACAAGTAAAACAGTGTAAAAAAAAAAAAAAGTTCAGACTAATACTACGCTTTGTCACCAATAACACAAAGCTGTGATGCAAGCTGTTTTTTTCTTTTAATATTTATCATTATACTAATATTTAATATTAATATATATGTATTATTTTATATTTCTTTTAATATTAATATTATTTAAAAACATTTAAGTGGTCCCTGCATCCTTTGATTGTTCAGTATGCGGCCCTCAGTGGAAACAGTTTGGACACCACTGTCATATATGACATCCACTTTAACAAATGACAGCTCAGGAAGCACTAATTAGTCACAGCACCGCGTAAGAAGAACAACTCTCACTTAGCACACAATATAGATGAAAACTTCAATATAAAACACTCTTACTGTACAACATAATCATCAGACTTACTTTTTTGTTCATATAACGCACACAGAAAAATGAACAACTCTATGTCTGTCTCCTTTTTTCCATGATGACGCAGTATTACCTGGAGCACTGTTTTGTTTCGGTGCGTTCAAGCGCACTATGCAATTCAGACTTAACTCTGAGTGTTAGGCCTTTAGAGCAGCAAAGCTTACTAAAGTATTTAAGGGCCAAAATGCATACAGACTACGAAAAATGTGGAAGACGTTGACGGGTCTGCTAACTTTAGCAAAGAAGTTTATCAGAGGGAGTACCACTATGACATTTACATTTTATTAGAACTAAGCTTACATCAGAAACAATCCCAATGTATTGCACAGGATTATTCAACCTTTTGACAGGTTTTCTCTTCCTAAATGTTCTGACTTTGTCATATTCATCAAAATAATGCTTCCCGGTCATGCCGTGCTTAGACAGAAACTGGCTCAACAGCGCCTCTTCTATTTGCAGTTCAATAGTGCACTGCATTTTGCCTCAGTTGCCTCCGGTTTCCTCCCACATTCCAAAAACATGCATGTCAGGTTAATTGACGACTCTAAATTGTCCATAGGTATGAATGTGCGTGTGAATGGTTGTTTGTCTATATGTGCCCTGCGATTGGCTGGCGACCAGTCCAGTGTGTACCCCGCCTGTTGCCTGAAGTCAGCTGGGATATGCTCCAGCATACCCCCGTGACCCTAATGAGGAGAAGCGGCATAGAAAATGGATGGATGGATGTTTCAAGACTGCATGAATCAACCATCAATTCCACACAAACGTCCAAATTTGTAAATTATAGCATGTGAAGAAAAATACGAGTGACCTGTGTTCTGCACAAAAAAATATTTGTGACTGACATATTAACTATAAATCCAATGTACAAAACGCTGAAGTGTATTGGTCATAACACACTGCAACGGGCTCTCAACAAAGGACTAAAAGCTTGTGTCCACTGAAGCAGTAAAAGCGTGATGTTTTCATACTCACGTCAATGATGTCGGCAAGGTCATGGATGTAATACTTGAAGACGCAGCTATTGGTGGCCTCAAGAGCAAGCAGGTATTCATTCCTGGCCTTTATGGCCTTCAGCTTGTTCTCTGTGTACTTGGCTTGTCTCTGATAGGACAGAGCACAGAGGATGATGGGACAAGGAGGTAAAAAAAAAACAAAAAAAGACAAGGGACCAACCAACCAAGAGTTGTGGATAGCATGTAGCTGTTGACAGTTCGGCCATAAATGTTTTATGAGACACACACACTGACATGTCGAGTTCTCACCTTCTCCTTCATCTTTTCTATTTTTTTGACACTGGAGCGGCGGATGGGTTTGTCGTCAGCCTTGATGCTGGCGAGCGTGTCTGGCGAGCGTGGTGTCTGGCGATCGTCTTGGCGACTAGAGCGCCCCATCTGTTTCTCCTCCTGCTTCTCTGCTTCCTTCAGCTTGGACTCTGCGTTGATGCTGTCGGTGTTGTACATGTGGTACGTCTTCATCACCTGGGAACAGCAGGAATTGCCGGAAAACATGACTGACACGGCTGTTTTTCCACTGTGTCTTTCTACAGCTCATAAGTGCGGCTTTGGGAAAATGACGGCGCATTCTGCAATTTTTTTTTTTTTAAGTGAAAGGAGTCACACACTCATTCTACTCTACTTGGACACGGTGGTCAAACACATGAAAGTGCTGAATCAAGCAGGCTCAGCCCTAGTTGCACCACAGCCATCATTATACTATTCTGCTTCAAACTCCCCAGTTGGAGTCACCACTTTGTTTATGAGTGCACATGTGCACGTCATTTAAACCAGATTTATTTATAAGTCACAAACTAAAACCGGTGAGATGAGGTAAAGCTGAACGCTGGTTACACACACAAACAGATGATAATACAGTATACAACAGGCGTCACCACGGACATGTGTAACTACACATTGTGATGCTCCTGACAGTGTGCGACAACCATTTATGTCAAAAAAAAAAGAGAGGAAAAAAATAGTAAAGTGTGAACAGTTTCAGACCATTCTGATGTCATCTAAGGGTCAGAATTGCCCGCAGACCGCAAGTCGACTAGATTTGCGCTACAATGAATCATGGATGATTTGTGTTGTCCGTGCTATTTGCAACATTGTCATGGACAGACACTACTGCAGTTTTCCAGTACTTCACTGGTTGTTGTTTTTTTTTAACCTCATAATAATGTCACAGTTGAAATCTGCATTTACTTCCTTGCTTTTCCATTAGGCCGTGCAAGATGAAGCACATTCAAAATCATCATATTTGAAATGCGACAAATGTGGTTTGTCTTACCGAATAAAGCTCATTGAGAACTTTCATCAAGTCCTCTTGCAGCTGCACGCCAACTTCTTTGCTCTGGAGAGACAGATTAGAATTAGTTAATCAACTGTGAGCAAGGAGCTTATTTATTATTATTCTCAGCTTCATTAGTGAGGGTGTCTTAGAATTGAAGTCGAAGGAGTCTGATTCAACTATCAATCTCGCCGGTGAATCATAAAAAAAAGGCATATATTTTTACAAAGAATGTCTTTGTTTTTGTTTTAAAAAAAAGCCTATTTTGATGGAAAAACAGCCAAATATGTGCTTATAAAGAACTGAAAATGATGTGTGTTCAACAGAAGACCTGTACTTACCACGCATTAATAAAATCACCCGCTTCAGTGGCACAATCCAACGGTGCTGAGGTGAGCGCTACCTTTGAACCCGAGGAAGACCGTAGACGTCGGTGGATTTAATGGCTCATAATGGCGACTAAAAAAATCATCCAAATTGTGGAAGTATTTTGAAAAGTTTAAAGATGACTCCAGAAAGTGAAGTGCAACTTGTGCCAGCAGCTTCTTACATATCACGAAACAACAACCAACGGCGTATCATTTAACACAGGTAAGACTGTTACGCCAAATTCATTTTATATCCCCGACAGTGAATTTTAAGGCAATAAAATAGGTTGCTAACTGAGTTTTGGCAAGTTGTTGTTTTTCAGGCCATGATATTCCTATTCTATGTGCACTTTTCTGATGTGTGCTCACAGAGACCGTATTTCGACTTTGTTCGTCTTGCTTTCTGTGTCACTAAATAAACTAAGGTACTACCCTGTTTATTTGTTTATCTGAGTGTTCTAGCCTGTTTCATTGAGGTGGAATAAGTCGCAAATGAGATGCGTTTACTCCATTAGCTGTGCTCTTAAAGGCAATGAAGTGGATGCCCTCACCATCTGTGACTACACTTTGGTCCCTTCTCTTCCCCAAACTCCTCCCCAATATATCCTACTCAGACTCCAAACACAGTCAATTGTGAGCTAACTGTCTTTTCTCTCTTTCTTCTGTGCCGGTCATTCCTCTAACCATGTTGTGTTCGGCGGTTTTAAAAATACATTTGTAATACAATTGGAACAGGAGGAGTATACCAGACTCACCCGTTGTAAAGCAAAGCTGTTTTGGCAAAACAATCCTACAGTTCACTCATACTGCCTGACTAAGATGTTTAAAAAAAAAAACCCAAAAAACATTTAATATTAGCCGACTATGGACAACCTAATGAATCAAATGCCATCCATCCATCCATCTTCTATGCCGCTTATCCTCAGTAGGGTAGCAGGTATGCTGGAGCCTATCCCAGCTGACTTCGGACGAGAGACAGAGGTCATGATTCAGATGCAACTATGAAAATCCTTAGCCGGAGACAGCCCTAGCCATTAGCAAGACTACACACAGTAATTGCGCGGTTTGTCCCGTAAACTAGTAAACCAACTCAGGCGTGATGTTAAGCAATGGTCTCATCAGTCAAGATAGGCTAGCCAGCATGGAGGGACTGAGGGGTATAAATGAGGAGGGCGGCAGTGCACTTGATGGATGTTGTGCAAAAAAAAAAAAAAAAAAAGTGGCTGATCAATGGAAAAGGAGAGAGAGGATCCCAGGTGATGAGGATGCAGGTGAGTGATGATTGTTGCAAGAGACAGATAAACTGACTGTTAATCTCATGACATGCCTTGTTTTGATTAACGCTGTCTGAGACATATGAATTATTACGGATATGACCACAACCACAATAGTATTGTGTGTTTTTTGTGAGGAGTGTACTCAGTTTTGATATAAAATACTTGTATACTTTGATATGAAGACTTGTAGAGAGCAGAGATCACCACCATGGACAGAATTTCTACGAGCAGCCACAGCGTCCAGAGAGTCCAATTTGGGGGCCTTAGGATCTTGTCTCTTTGCAGACGATGTGGTCCTGGTGGCCTCATCGAGCTGTGACCTTCAGGGTTTACTGGGGCGGTTTGCATCCGAGTGTGAAGCTTATGGGATGAGACTCACCATCTCCAAATTGGAGGTCATGGTTCTCAGTTGGAAAAGGATGGATTGCTTCCTGTGGGTTGGGAATGGGGTCCTGCCGCAGGTGGAGGAGTTCAAGTATCTAGTGGTCTTGCTCACGAGTAAGGGAAGGTTGGAGCGTGAGGTCGGTAGGCGGATCGGCGTAGCGTTGTGCAGTAATGCAGTCGCTGTACGGGACCGTTGTGGTGAAGAGAGAGCTGAGTCGGAAGGCAAAGCTCTCAATTTACCGATCGATCTATGTTCCCACCCTCACCTATGGTCATGAGCTCTGGGTCGTGACCAAAAGAATGAGATTGCGGATACAAGCGGCTGAAATCAGTTTCCCTCGTAGGGTGGCTGGACTCACCCTAAGAGATAGCGTGAGGAGCTCAGTCATCCGGGAGGGGCTCCTAGTAGAGCCGCTGCTCCTTCACATCGAGAGGAGCCAGTTGAGGTGGCTCGGGCATCTAGTCCAGATGCCTCCATGGTGAGGTGTTCCGGACACGCCAAGGCCCCGGGGCAGACCTAGGACTTGTTGGCGGGATTATGTCCACAGCTGGCATGGGAACGGAAGTCTGGGCTTCCCTACTGAGATTCTTGCCCGCGACCCGGACTCGGATAAGCGAAGGAAAATGGATGGATGGATGGAGAGCAGTCAAAGTGGGAGAGAAACAAGACAGCTGATGGAGAGAGGCTAAATGTTTGTCTAGGAATACAGAAAAACAATTTGGGAAGATTACTTCGAGTAACAGACAAAAGGTCAGGATGGGGATGAGTGGGATGCACGCTTGTGGAGAAACATAGCGACAGGAGGAGGATTTACGATGCTGCAGCAGAAAAAAACCTAACTGATGTAACAGGATAATTGAGGTTGCCACGCCCTCCGTCTTTAAAGAGCTGAAGACCGGTCAGACTAAAACAATCTAAAAGCAATCAGCAATGGCTGAGCCGTCCTATCCATCAACTGTGAATCTTGACCTTTGAACCTCTCCTCAGTCCTGCGCTCATCTGTGTGGCTCCATAAGACTGAAACAGAAAAAAGTTCAAACAAACAGGGCGATCAGCTCGTTAATATAGTCAGGAGTGTTTTCTCCCACACGGCCACTTCACTAACGGCATCTTTCTTATGGAAATATCCACACAATGCAAACAGCAAAGATAGCAGCTGGTACTACTGACAGACAGCACTAAATAATACCGATACAGAGGAACCCGCTTATCTCGATGCCCTTCAACTGGCTGACTGATGTCAACATAAGAGGTTGTTGGCACAACCAAAACCGAAACTAACCATTGCTGGCACGTTTACTTGTGACTTGCGCCATACACTTAAGGAGAATTTGTGATAAGTTTTCCTTCATTGGTGCACATTTTTATTTAGATTCTTCTATTTTCATATGACGTTGTAGTGACTGAAGTATTTATGTATTATTCTGAGCTGTGATTTAAGGATTGAGCTATAAGGGGCAGTGACGTTTGACTACAAGTTAGAGCCAGCCCAAGAGAGAAGAAGAGTTGCCAAACCGCGTTGGCTGCACTGGAATGCGGTATGTGTCCTTCTGTAAGGTATATAGTAGGGATATCCGATAATATCGGCCCACTGATATTATCATAAAAATGTAATATCGGTAGAAGTTTTTTTTTTTTTTTTTACTATAATGCATTTACAAAAATGCTGTACATAGGCCTACGGGCTCCCGTATTTTCCGGCGCGCAAATTATGACCTCACCAAACCGCGTCTAAAGGTGTAAACAACCATGTGTTTTGTTAACAAGCTTGCTCGCTCAACCTAACTAACGATGTCTGTGGTGTCTCCTTCGGATATTCAACTTGCAAATTGGATTCACTGGATAACAAGCAAACTTGTGGAGTTCCTTGAGCCACGCTTTGCCATGCCCAATCGCAAGTATTTCTCAGATCTTTTACAATGTTGTTTACAGCCACCTCGAGAAGGTAATTGCTGATGCTGTATCCATTAGCTTCACAACAGATATGTGTGAGTTCCACAACTAAGGCGGAGATATGTGATGTCACATACACACTCACCGTCCATTAAACTCACACTGTACAAACACACACGTGCGCGCGCGCACAGAGACACACACGCACACACATTCACCTAGCAAAGAATTCAGCCACAGCAACCACAGCCTCTCCTCCAGAATCCAGACCTGCGGTTTCAGATGCAGCAGTTCCTCCCTCACCTTCACCACAGGCCTCACCACAGGCCTGGGACCCACCTGCTGCATCTACACCCTCCGGAGATGCTGACCGTCTTGAAAGCTTGGTGAAATCAGGGACTAAAATTGTTCCCCTCCTGACACAGCAAGATCAAGGATTCTATCCTTAAAAAAGAAACGGGGCCCTCTCCCTCCTCAGCCCATTCCATCAACCAAAGTTCCCCCAGCTCGGCCTCCACCATCGGTGCCATAGCTGTTATTCCCAACAGCATCAATGCTGTCGTCTAGGACACTGAGGGCCTCTGCATTGCTAAACCTCATATCAACCACAGACCGAGGGAGGGAGTGTTCTCACCTAAAATAATAATTACTGTCAAACCAAATTGATTACTTAAAGGACAGACAGACTGTCTGATCAAAGCAATCTAATCCACATCCCTTGCAAGAACACGGCACTCAGTTCAACTCTAGCTAATCTTAAACATGCTGTACTCAATGTCAGATGTTTAAGTAATAAATTATTTTTAATGAATAGTTTTATTTCCTCTTACAATCTTGACTTTATGTTTTTGACTGAGACACGGCTCGACAAAAACACAGCTCATGCTGTCCTGATTGAGTCTAGTCCTCCTCATTTCAACTCAACGCGACAAACCCAGAGGTGGGAGGTGTTTTGTGCCATATTCAGGGACAATATACTCACCCAAGAATTGTCATTTGGGATTTTTTCTTCTTTTGAGTATGTGGCATTCAAACTGGTGTATACAGACTTCCATACTTTAGATTACCGGTTAGAAACCACCACAGATTTGTTTTATTGATGCTTTGACTGAATTACTTTCATCTGTGTGCACCGATTTTGACCGTTTGGTCATTACAGGGGACTTGAATGAGCATGTGGATGTATGTAATGAGAGGCATGCTAAAGAAATCACTGCTGTCCTTGAAATGTTTGGTCTAACTCAGCATGTAACTGAACCTACCCATAGCGGAGGGCACAATCTTGAGTTGATCATTAACTAAGTGTGTTGCTATTTCAAATGTGAATGTTGTGGATGTTGCTTTATCTGATCACTTTTGTGTTTTCTTTGACCTGGCTGTTACAGTCAAACCAGCAGTTGGTTCTGCAGTTGGTCAAGGAAGACTCATTAATGACAGCACAGGGACACCGTTTATGGCAAGGATTAGGTTTGAAAACACTCCATGTTCTAACGTTAATGATCTGTTGAGCTCTTATACATCACGTGTTGTAAATGTTTTGGATATCATTGCTCCTGTCAAGGTTAGAATGGTTAAAAGTAGGCAAAAGGGGCCATGGAGAAAAGAAGAGTCAAAGCCCCAGGTTCATTATGAGGTTTACAAAGAAAAGCTATGCGTTTTCAACCAAACCTTGCGTAATAATGCAATCATTTCCACAAAACAAATAACTATCCTGCAGCCAGATGGACATTTCACGCCTGCCGTTGACAATATAGCCGAAGAGATCATCTGCAGTCTGGGTCCATCAATGTGCTGCCTTGATGAGTTACCCACTAGATTTCTAAAGTCTGTGCTGAGCAGTTTGCTACCACAACTCACACATGTAGATAACATCTCATTTCAGACTGGAACATTTCCAAAGGCCCTAAAAACTGCTGTCATTAAAACTCTTCTGAAGAAGAATAGTGTTGATGCCACAGTACTGAACAACGGCCCATATCAAACCTGCCATTCTTGGGAAGTCTAAGAAAAGGTTGTTTACCAACAGCTTACTGACTTTCTCCTCTCTAACAACGTGTTTGATACTTTCCAGTCAGGTTTTAGGCTGGTTCAAGTGCGATCTGGGTGAAAGGAAGTACTTTGTTGGAATTGGTAACTGTGTCTCAGAGCAAATGGCTATGACCGGTGGGGTTTCCCAGAGGTCAATCCTGAGACCCCTATTGTTCAATCTGTACATGCTTCCTTTAGGCCAGCTAACACACAGCTGCAATGTGTCCTACCACAATTATGCAGACAACACTCAGATCTACGTGTCACTGTTGGCCGGTGAACATGGTCCTGCAGATTTCTTTTGTTACTGCAGATCAGTGTGTGGATGCAAAACAACTTTCACCAGCTAAACAAAAAAAACCCTCAAAACTCAAAACTGAAATCATTGTCTTTGGCCCACAGAAACAAAGAAAAAGTGTTATCAGTCACCTTGAGACTCTTTGTTTAAAACCTAATCATCAGGTTAGAAATCTAGGGGTAATATTAGACTCAGATCTAAACTTTAACAGCTACATTAAATCAATGACATCATCAACTTTTTACCACCTAAAAAACATTGCCAAAATCAAGGGAATAGTGTCTAAACCAGATTAAGAGAGACTAATCCGTGCCTTTCCAACAGGCAAGACTACTTTAATGGCCTTCTCACTTTTCTAAACGAGCAGTAAAACAGCTGCAACACATCCATATTGCTGCTGCTAGACTCCTGACTAGAACCAGGAAATATGCCCATATTAATTCAGTACTCAAGTCTCTACACTGGCTTGCTGTTACTCAGAGAATAGACTTTAAAACAGCTCTACTTGTGTAGTCTTTTCATGGTCTTGCGCCAAAGTACATCTCTGACATGTTAGAGCCAAATAAACCATTTCCAGCTCTAAGAAGCTCAGGGAGTGGTCTCCTTTCGGGTGCCCAGCCTCAGGACTAAACACTTAGGCTGTGTTTCAGTTTCATGCTAGCAAAATCTGGAACAATCTTCCAGAAGATGTGCGACAATCCTCAACTTTGGCAATGTTCAAATCCAAGCTGAAAATACTTCTATTCAACTGTGGATACGACAACTGAAAGGACAAATTTTTAATCTTTTTTTTTTTTGTTTTATAGAATGACTTATGGAACTTCAGAAAGATTATATGCTTTTATGGAATGATTTGATGAAGTGAGTTTACCCTTCTTTTTTGTGAAGCACTTTGAATCACCTTGTGTATGAATTGTGCTCTATAAATAAACTTGCCTTGCCTAGCACATTCAGACTTGCTAAACACGTAGATATGACTCATGGAAAATTACCGGGAGACAAACAATAGAGGCATTGTTCTCACTCATCATAACTTTCACACAAACTTCACTTACATTTTCCAGGCACACAACCTTAAGTTTCACTATCTAGAAGGGGGTACGGCAACTGTTATATATGCAGTACTTTGTACATTTTCATTCAGGGCTCTTTCCTCAATCTTCCTCATTGATGCTAAGAATCTAGTTTTGGAACAAAATATATATATATTTTTATACAATTTGAAAACGTTTAAAATTGTGTTATCATTGCAATAAAAGCAATAAAAGGCTGATTTGTGCACATCTTGCCTCATCATCATTCCGCTCACATTACAAAATGTTATGCTGCTGTGGTAATTTTGTTGTATGTCTTGACCATAACGACAATAAAGCTTTCGTACACGTGCACATCTCTCTAAACAATCTAAAACAATTCAATGGGTGCATTTTGTTAGCTTCTGTGCTGGAATCCAGATTAATAGTGCCATGTTTTTATTTTGAAGCTTACTTTGCACTGAACAGGAAGTCACTGTGTGCACATTTTTACAACAGTTAAAGAGGTGTCGTCGGATATAAATTACGCCCCACCCCCCCCAAAAATCAGACTGCTTCACATCACCTTGCATACAAACTGACCTTTCTTACAAGTGAAGGCTTTCGACTGGTGACATTCTTTTACTAGGCCCAGTCCTTTAAACCTGGCTCCTCTTTGATCCTTTAACCCAAATTCCTGTCTGTGTGAAAATATGGTGGTGTTTGTTTTTAAGTCAAATCATTGAGCCCTCTGAAGTGGATATTAAAAAAGCGCATCTTTGAATGTTGTCACCTTAAACCTGTAATGCATGTAATTAAATTCTATGTAAACCTGGAAAGATTAATGTACATGACCGGCTGTCTAAGATGAAACAAATACTGTACAACTGACATGAGGACACACACTAGTGCTCATAT
Source organism: Dunckerocampus dactyliophorus (assembly GCF_027744805.1). Taxonomy (NCBI): domain Eukaryota; kingdom Metazoa; phylum Chordata; class Actinopteri; order Syngnathiformes; family Syngnathidae; genus Dunckerocampus; species Dunckerocampus dactyliophorus. The sequence goes on along the minus strand of NC_072826.1, from coordinate 11,174,788 downwards.
GCAGTGAACCTTGTTTCTACTAAAATACAAACAGGGCAATTCACTTCCCCCTTTTCCCCAAAATGTCAAGACTGTGGAATGCACATGAAACAAAAGTGCGTACCTTGTGACTGAGAAGGATTCAATTAGAATTCAAACTAGCATCTTTGGATGTAAACAAAATTGAATCATCAAACATAACCACACAGTGCTGCTTACTTATCTTGTGTATTTGTCCATTCTGGAAGACTTTCACATGTAATGAAGTGAGCCTTGGTCTCAGTTTACAGTGTACATGGTTTTCATTTCAAAATTCTCAATTTTTTTTTTTTATATTGGTACAAAAATGACATATGGGTTCTTATCAGCATTGGCTTTTCTGCCAATATGATATCAGACCGTGAGTGATGACGTGGTCCACATAGCAACAAGCTTCCTAGCTCAATTATTATGTCTGCGGTCTAGAATTATTTCCAACTTTGGCCTTTGGATTGTAAATATGGTTAAGCGAGGGTCTTAATAAGATGTTCGCTGATGTCGTGCAAGCACAACACAACGAAAGGACGGTAGCCCTGAAGCTGGGGAGGCACTTTTTATTAGCACGCAGCTTCGTCCACCGTCTTACCACACAGCTGTCAAGAGCCTAAAGACGAAACAGCACACTTCCGGCTTTCGTAAAAGAAATTCGCTGCGCATTACATCCTGTCAGATGGCATCTAACAAAATAAGGGTCTTAGAAAAGTAGCTTCAGTTCGCAATGAAAGCGCAAGGAGAAACTAAGGCGTCTTCTCATTGGTCATGATTTTTTTTTTTACGAGTATTTTGTTGAAACGTAATGTTTAAAATAAATATGACACTTTTTCTATATGCATTGGATATTGCAGTATTTGTCTTTGGTTTATACAGTGTTTATTTGTGAAATTCATCAGGTGGCATCACAGTAAAAGAATCCTAATGTGTCCATTCATTGGCGATAGTTTGAGGGAAGAGCTGCTGCCAATAACGGTATCAGTAATGAAGTGCTGGACAATGCTGGTATACGCGATATCAGTAAAAAATCTAACATATCTGCTTAAAATGGGGGGAAAAAATGTCCCCTGCCTCCTTTTATCCAGATTTGAACCAAAATGTAATGGTTTCTTTTTCAGCACTTGCAACTACAACTACTATACAAAGTTGTGGAAATCCGGCATGTATATTTTGCATAATCCTGCTAAGGAACAAACCTGCAAACAACCAATAAACAACAATCAAAACAGATAGATATGATAATGCAGATGCAGGACATTTTTCAATGTTCATCCTTAGAATTCTCAGTGAATAGTGAATGAATTTAAATGACCTTTGAATGCGTACTAGGAGAGCTAATCCAAATTAGGGCTCTTTGGCTAATGCCCCACTGAATGCGATTGTAGTTATAATGTCCAAAAATGCTTATTCGTTTGTCTAACACAACACTTAAAGGGAAACTGCAATGAGAATATTCTATACAAAAATGAGTGGGAATGATGTACAGTAATCCATCGTTTATGGCAGTTAACTCGTTCCAGACCCCCCCCCCGTGATGTGTGAATTTCCACCAAGTAGGATACCTTACTTATAAATGGAATATTTGGAGTTGGAGCACAGAAAACCTGTTCTAAGTAAGTTTTTTTTTTTTTTCTAATTTACAATAGAGCCCTCTAGACATTAACGAACACTCCTACAATCAACTGTATACTCGTATTACCCAATATATTAGACATAATAAGAGTAAATAAGTCATTTAAGACATACATAAGACTCATGCTTGTGTGCGTTGGTATCATTGTGTTCCCCAGTGGAGCTAAGTGGCGGGCAGAGTTGAGTTTTATCTTGGCGTGGATTACAGCAGAAACAGTAGCTTGTGTTTTTAATGAGAGATTTTAATTAAGTTTGCCATTTTTATGTTTGAAAATACTCCATTTAAGCAAGAAAATATGTAAAACGTGCTTCAATATGCATATTTTTTGATAAATAATATATTCAACCACAAAACTGCGTGATTTATTAATTTGTGTATTTTTTAAAAACCATGACTGAGTGAAGCCGCAGGGACGACTGTATTGAGGCGTCAACGTGCAATGTGCGTGTAAAGAGCATGTGTTATGATAGATGAGCGACATCTGCATGTGTGAGTGAGCCTTGCCTTTTTGAAGAGGCGTCCTGAGTCTTCACTGATCTGTGCAAAGCGAGGAATGATGTTGTTGAGGTAGAGGTCGGACAGTGTGGCGTGGTCTCTGCTCTCCCTCTTCACCTGAAGCAACAACAGGTTCCAGCAGTTCACTGGAGATAGGATGCTCTGCTCCTTCCTATACAGCATGACAAGGATGGGGAAAGAGTATTAAGATGTAATCAAGGATAAAAAAAAAGCATTAGACCTCTTTCATCTTTTTTTTTTTATTTATTCCCCTTTTCATCCCGTTGATCGATGCACAATATGGCCCCACTGCTTGTTAAAGTTGGAAACAAGTTCATCTCAAAGCATGCTGTTTTTCATCAAGATGAAACCAGCAATGGAATAACAGGCATGGAGGGAGAGAACGCCCAGACAGATTTCTACAGAAAACAGCCACCCCCCTGGCTCTCCCACACACACACGCACACACACACGCTGGGCCAGTGAGCCAACCCAAACAGGGGATTCAGCCAGGGTACAAAACCCAGCAGGAAGTGGTGAGGCTCCCCAAAAAGCACAGCTGTTACAGAGAAGAAAGGAATAATGAGATGACAAAAAGTCGGAAGCTCCTTTTAAAGAATGAATGTTACACTCATTTTTTCCCCCCTCATTGTGCCCATTTGTATGACAGTAAGCCGACAGAATGGGGTTCAGTAGATGACAACAACAACAACAAAGTACAGGCAGCGTCAAATTCGACACACTGTTGCGCTGAATGGCATACTTATGATTGTACAGTAGAACAGAGTGTATGATCATAACAACAGCAATAAGGTGCTGGCTGGTTTGATTCAGTCTTAACAGGAGCATCCATAGCTCAAGCTGAGATGTATCTGAACGTTCTGAGCTCCTGTTTCCATGCTAGTGTCGTATTGAGCGGCATAATGGTGTTTGCCATAGTGGAAGTCGACATGGATGTAACTTCGACATCACGTTGTTCTTTTTTTTTTTTAAGATTGCAAACTAGTTGAGTCTGAATCAACAGCGCCTCTGCTGGTTACGATCAATTACACCCAATCAATCACTCAAGACCGCAAACTAGTTGAGACTGAATTAACAGCGCCTCTGCTGGTTCCAATCAATTACACTCAATCAATCACACAATCAATTCACAATGGAGCTGAAGTGTTTTTTTGGGTTTTTTTTACTTTCAGTCTGAGAACAGGAACAACGGCCCCAACACTTTGCTTTCCACTTCACTGAACATCCAAAGTCAGCGAACATTAAATCCAGGTTAAATGATTTCTTTGTTTCAAGGCTTTTTCAGTACTCCTTGAATGACACTCGTACTGCTGCATGGAACTGGACTTTAGCCAGCACATAATTGCGTCTGAGAGAAGGCTTTAAAACCACTGCAAAATTCAGCACCTTTTTCCAGCCCCACTATGTAGCTCAATGATAAATATCCTCCCATAAAAGTAGCCGGCATTAAAGGAATTACGTCAAGTTAAACATAAAATGAATATTTTAACAATATTGCAACTGTACTTTGTAGTGGCGTGGATCATACTGCATCATACTGAGAGCTGTATGTAATAATATTTCACTCTGATGTAAAGTTAACTTATACAATTATTAAATGCACATCGTAAACTACAATAACAAACATATTGTTAAATGAATACAGTGGCAAACAGCAGCATTATCTTTGTAAAGGGCAAAATCTTTCCGTAAAGCTCACTAGTGTCCCTATTTAAGTGTTTCACATCTGTTTAAAAACAGATGCATACATGCAGTGGTAGGCATACAGCTATGGTTTGTTTAGTAGTACTATTTAGCACAATACAACTAGTATGTCTAGGTTTCATTTAATGAACATTAATACAAAAACATTATTATGTTCTGTGATCCAGATCCATCTCTGAATCAAACCAAATCTTTCTTGGCTCAAGGCCTATCTTATCCACGTCCAGTATGAGTTATGGATGATCCATGGATAATCTAGTAAGTAAAATGGATTATGAGTATAAGCGGATGACTGAGACCCTTTGTGTGTTAAGAGGAGCATTAACTGGTCAGAAGATGCAAATGGCAGCGAGATATTTATAATGACACACTGGCAAACAGAAGGGGGTCATAGCAAGCACAGGGTCACATGGACAGAAGAAGTCTTTGAGTGAGGCGTGCAGGGTGGGAATGTTGTCCAGGGGTTAAGTGTGAGTCATATAGACAATGATGTGATGGGCTTGTACTGGCTGTCACTGATCTTGTGACAAAATATGTGCTATAATGTGATGTCAGGAAGAAGATTGTAGGCTAAGGCCAAGTCTACCCCACTAGGGGTAATGTTATATATTCTTTTGGTCGTATTTCTCTATGGTGTTGTTCTTCCACACATAACCTGCATTTTAAGTCAGTGACAGTTGACTTTCTAGAAAAGCTTAAAAAGCAAATACAGTGGAACCTCGGTTTTCGCCATTAAGCTATTCCTAAAAGTCAGACGAAAACCAGAACGAAGCCATTTTTTTCCATAGAAAACGTAAATCCAAAGAATCCCTTCCAGACACCCAGAAATATGACCAAAAAAACATTTTATAGAGAATAATAGTAATAAATGTAAATGACGAATGAAACGGATAAATGAACATTTAACATCACTTTTACCTTTATTTAAGGCTTGTTAGTGAACACAGATGAGTGGAGGGGCGACAGGCGGGGACAGAAGAGCCACACGGAAGCTGTTTTATTCTAGTCTGTTCCAAAATGAACTTAAAAAAAAGTGGCCTGTCTGTGTATACTTGCTCATTTGAACTTTATTGTAAATTTCAGCAGCAGGTCATCAGGTCAGCAGGTCAAATCATCACTACACACATTGGCCCAGCTCAGTCGAAGTCAATAGTGTTTCGCACATTTTTTTTTATCGCAAGTTTTTCGCAAGTTCTGGCACTTGCAACTTAGTCTTAGTCTTGGTGGCTTATTGAACAGCTATAAACACAGAACACTCCAAAATACGCACGGCGCTTCAACATGCTTGGCTCACAATGCTTATTAGGAAGAGAGTCGACAAAAACATTGTTCTGGGTGTGTTCTGTGAACAAATAAACCACCCACAAACACATAATAAAGACGATTAAAGGGGTCACTGGCTGGAAGCTGTCTATAGTGTCCCAACTCTAAGAGAACAATTAAACATTCTTCATTCAGAGACTAAGTCATCAACGTGTGGATGCTTAGTTGGGCACTCCACTAGTTTGTTTGGTGCACTGTTTGGCCATACTATAATCAAGACAGTGTACAAAAACAGAGACATATTTTTGGCAATTTTCGTCAAAAACCCAAGCCTATCAAAAGCAGGGTTTACAAAAACAACGGTACGGGTCCACTGTACATGTTTTAATACATTTTATTTGACTTCACACTGTACCATTACCTCCTCTATTAGTCACTTTTATCTACTCTTATCAATCCAGACATATACTCCCCTTTCCATGATTTACTAATATGTTTATGCGCGTTTTCTGGAAATAACTATCTTCAGGCTACATGGTTGGCTGATTTGGCTGATATGGCCTTAAGGTTAGGCGTCATAGTGCTACCTGTTACTCTGGGAAGTGCATTTGTACAAGGGCTTGGAGTGGGAAAATATACATATTTACAGTATGTAGTTTAAATACCAGCGTCTGTAAGGACAAAGCATAAATTCCAGAGGCAGCTCTATAGACACAAAGTGTGTTTTGGATCACTTGACCACTCTTTTCTGTCTGCTCACTTTCCGGTGCTTCTGACTTCACCAATTACGCAACCTCTTCCCCCACAAAAACAAGTTCCTCTATTTGCTCAAGCAACTGTCCTCCCTGCTCCCATGTGACATGTGGCAACTTGAACCCACTCCTGATCACCATGGCGCTGCAGCACTGTCCGGCCCTGGGTTATGACAACGTAAACACTGAAATGTCATTGGCCTCTTTTCGAAGGTCACATGGTGCACTTTAGTGGAACGTAGCGAGTGTTCTGGTCAGGTGATTCCAGTGAGTCACATTAGGGGGAAATGCTAAATGCTAAATGGTCATTTACAGTCAGGATCAAAGCACATAGCATTAGATGGAGCATTGCTGCCGGCACATTTTCTTTACAACTTGAACCAAATGACTCTTATGTGACCGCATGTGCACACATAAAACGAGCCATATGAATGACTGCAATAAATCTTAAATACTAGGCTTAACATTAGTACTTTCCAGGGTGGCTAAAGATTCAAAATGTGGACTAGTGTATAGAATATAGACAAGGGCAATTAACTGCTAAGTTACTTACTGTACATTTGAAAACAAGTAATGTATGACTGTAAGGCTGCCACCGTGCTGTCTAAAATCAACACGATGCACCTTCTCACAATGCATATTCTAATACTTGCATGTAAAATCAATCATATTGTTCACATAGAACTATATTCAGTTTGATGTCATAGTATGTTGAATTGTGATTCTGAAAACAAATAATTCAAGGTCGGTTCTTTGCAGGTTTCACGTCCATGATCCATTCAGCTAACGAGCAGGAATTGTGAATGTGCTTTTGCTGAAACTGTCATCATCCATTGCTTGCCATGGAGGTTAGTGTTCATGCTGGCAAGCCTTTTAGAATTGATTCTGTACAGCTGGTAAAAACAACTTCAAATAGACTGCTAAAAGAGATGTCATTTTGGAAACGCCACTGGGAAGTCATTTCTTTTTCTTTGCCCCCCCTAACAAGACCAAGCTCTTATCCAAATCGATTGGCAGAAACTCGCAACCGCAGTTTGTCACTAGAATGAGCAGTCAAATCTGATTAAATCATTAACAAAAATTCACCGTGATCATTTACCACGTAAATAGACAAGTTTCCATTAGTATCGATGCTGCAGCTCTGCACTGTCCTGATTCATTGCATTCTACCAATAAACTTTCAGTGTCGCAGTTTGAGTAAGAGCATGTTTGTTGCTGTATTACTGATAGTTTGCTACACATCTGGGATAAGTGTAGTTAAACCTGACAAGAAAATAAGCACCTCACTGCTCTCAATGGACCAACACAATTGTCTAAATGTGTGTTTTTCTTCTGCATATTGTATCTAATAAATGGTGTGGTGAAAGCGCATTTGCAAGGCTAGACTGGACGCATTCTTCTACATGTGCATCATCTTTCAGGATGTATGGAAAACTTAATTTCAAGGCCAAATCCAGGAGTAAACTGAATGCAATCAATGAGATGATTTGTAATAAGATGTGGAAAACTGGCAGTGAACTTACACAGTCAACGCAGTCAGCCAGTAAAAACACACACAAATGTTTCATTAAAATATTATGCTGCTTTTAAGATTAGGAAGGACACACAGCAAGTCGTGTCTTTGCTCGTTTCCTTGCTAAGTGGTTGAAAAGCTGGTTTTGCCGCAGGAGTGACCTCATCCTATCTCAGGAAGTTTATGAGGAGGACAGTCAGAGGCTATGCAAGGGAATATCTACTGTAAGGGGGGGGGGGCATGCTATGTCAGGATTGTCCAGAAAATGCAGCAAGTGGGGGGGGAAAAAAAAGGCTGCAGAGGGCAGGGAGGATACGACAACGTGACATACGGCACCTGACCCCACCATCACTGCACTCTCTGAATGCTCTTAACAATACCTGGAGGAATTGTGCCATAGCAAAGGTCCGCTTGAATGTAGCGCAACTTCTCTTTTGACAGCAAAGTAGCTGAGACAGAATCCACAGTGCCTCTGCTGGTTGTAACCAAGTAGGACACCCCCCATTGTGCCTCGCTTGCTTCAAAACCCAATTAATCAGCAATGAATTCCACACAATGTGATCTCTCTGTTCCAGGGGTGTCCAAAGTGCGGCCCGGGGCTGTTTATTTTATTAGCCCATGGCACATTCTAAAAATATAACTTAATAAGAAGAACAAAAATAAAATAAACAGCAGCAGCAAAAAAGGACAAATCTTCAGTAATTTTACAAGAATAAAGTTGAAAAAGAATAAAGACAAAAAAAAGTTGTATTCTAACAATAAAAAACACAATTTTACGAGAATAAGCTTGTAATATGAGGGAAAATAATATAATTTTTGTAGCATAGAGTTGAAATATTAAAGAAAAAAAATAATAATATATATATTTTTTTATTCGTACTATGGTCCTGAGCTTTGGGTCATGACTGAAAGAACGAGATCACGGATACAAGCGGCTGAAATGAGTTTCCTCCATAGGGTGGCTGGCCTAAGAGATAGGGTGAGGAGCTCGGTCATCCAGAAGGGGCTCAGAGTAAAGCCTCTGCTCCTTCACATCGAGAGGAGCCAACTGAGGTGGCTCGTGCATCTAGTCCGGATGCCTCCCGGACGCCTCTCTGGTGAGGTGTTCCAGGCATGCCCAACCGGGAGAAGGCCCCGGGGCAGACCTAGGACACGCTGGAGGGATTATGTCTCACAGCTGGCCTGGAAACGGCTTGGGGTCCTCCCGGTGGAACTGGAAGAGGTGGCCGAAGACCGGGAAGTCTGGGCTTCCCTGCTGAGACGTGTACCCGGATAAGCCCAAGAAAATAGAATGGATCTTAATATCATGAGAAACAAAACAAAATTAACTTGTAATTTTGGAAAATTAGGTTAGGGGAAAAAGTTTAAATGTTTTGAAAGTAAAGTCATAATATTACAAGAAGAAAATTTAGGAGAAGAATGTTGAAATATTTGGGGGAAAAAAACCCAGCAAAAGTGGGGGAAAAGAGAAAGGACTAAAGTTCATACTAATAATATGCTTTTTCACATATACCACAAAGCTGGGATGCAGTTTTTTTTTTTAAGCATACCAGCAGAAGTTCCATTGCAGCTTATAGCAAATACTTTTAACTTGAAAAAAAAAAAAAAAAATCCTACCAAGCTTCAACCGTGATGCTGATTCTGTTTGTGCTGCCCAGTGCGAGAGGGGATTTTCAGCGTGAAACTGGATAAAGAACTCAAAAGGAGAGTCTTCAGCGGGCAGTCAAGTAGAGAGAGAAAGAGGGGGCCCTCCTGGATATGCTCGACCGTACCAGATGTGGTGAGGAGGTAGAGGCCATACCACGTAGCCTGGCCTGTCCATATTGACAATTGAATGGAAATTTTAAAAATATAATTAGTATTTTAAATTGGGAGTCGCTGTCGCCATGGGTTACGTAAGGACTACAGCTTAGTAACACTGAGACTGGGCTAATATTCAGCGTGACGGCAGGCTTGAGCGACAAATTGTGGAGACATCGCCATGTGACTCATCTGCCAGTCAGCTGAAGGGCACGCACAATACGCTTATACCCTGCAGCAGTCAGTAGTTTGCGAATACCAGCGGTCTCTAAGGACTCAATACACGTATACATAAAACAGACCCACTGCTTGGTTCAAAGGGAAAAAAAAAACCATGCACACACTTAGCCAGAAAATAGCTGAAATTCCAACATGGCACCCAGACAGAGCAGTAGCAGCAAGCGCATGGAGAATGTAGAAATATCAGCCATTCAGTGGAATCATAATCTGGAGCTTTACAAGAGCTGTAAAAACATTATATGAATGGACCGACTGATATTCTCCGCCTCTGACATGCTCAGCTAGACTTTATTTATTTAAAAGGAATGTTTTATTTATATTAATTTATAGATTTTATTGCGGGTTTTAGCCCTCAATG